>NW_007728468.1:280336-284309 GCF_000696425.1 Galeopterus variegatus | reverse complement strand
AGCCTCCAGCAGTGGCATCGGGGGGGGGGGGGGGGGGGGGGGGGGGGGGGCGCTGTGGAGCGGAGCCACTCATCCTTTATACTTAAGTCCATAACCCAGGACACCTGGGTGCATGTGCTCAATTACATTAGACAATAACCTAGGAACACCGGGGCGCATGTGCATATTTACATCAAATGTTCAGCAAGATTCTGAACATCTGAGGGGCCCTGACCATTTTCCTATATTTTCCCAACAGCTGCTCCTGCCTGGCTTCAGCTGTCACAGCCACAGAGATGCCTCCCCGTGAAACAACAAGCACATCACCTTACAATGAGGCGCACTCACACATGGGCATATGGGGCACTCGGATGCATTCCATGGTCTGACTCGACCTTGGGTCCCAGCTCCCGGCTGACAGTTCCAGTTGCTGCAATGCGTCTGCCAGTCAGTCACCCATTCCCAAGCCTCTCAGCCATCGCCCGGTCACAACGCACTGCTCCTTTCCTCTACACCCCCGGCCATATCCTTCAACCTGTCTTTTACTATTTAGCCTGATTCTGCCTTTTATTTGAGTGAGTTCTTAACTAGAATGTGGTCTCCACGAGAGGAGGGAATTTAGTGCATTTGTTCACTGCTGTCCCCAGCGTCCACAGTAGCACCTGGTCAGTAGTAAAGTCTCAGTGCGTGTCTTTGAAAGCTGGAATGAATGCTGTCTTTCCGCCACTCGCTGGGCAGCTCCTTGAGGGCAGGGGGCAAAGCCTTATTCATCTCTTTCTAGAGTTCCTGCCCCCGCGGCCTCATGTAGTGGTCCCTCCATAACAATGCATGGGATGAAGAGGTGCTTCCCTGTTACATATTCTGCCTCACCCCAAAATCAACTCTGAAGTCAAACATGACTCTTAACTTATCACATTTCTTCTTCAAACAAACTTCCTGGGAAGAAGATGGAGACAGACTGGTCAGGCTCCCTCACCTCATATCCAGCTGAGCATGACTCAGCCTGACATAAATACGTTAACTGAGCACGTGTGCCCAGGTGTTCCTTGGCTATCTGACCCCCACCCACGTGTTCCTTGGTTATCTGACTCTGGTATAAAAGACAATGGCTCTGATCCACTGGGGGCTGAGCTCGGATCCAAATAAAGCACGTCAACCTTGCCAACGGCTCCCAGGATCTTTTTCTAACTACCTAGCTCGTGACCTGAATACGAGGGGTCTGTGACCTAGCCCTTCATTCCCCGTCAACATTCAGCTCAAGATCATCTCTTATAAACCTGTTCCTGGCAATGCCTCCTTCTTTTGAGCTTTTAGTGCACTCTGTAAGGGCTTCTATCCTAGCATCTATAACCATGCTTGTCTTCCCCTACTAGGTGTCGAGCTACTTAAGGGTAAGAATTTTTTTCTCATTTTTTTGATTAACACAGGGCTTGATACTTAGGCACCAATTCTTTTAAACGTGTAGCTCCCTTTCCTACGGACCCACACTCAAACCTTGCACTCTCCCTCTACCTTGTCTGCTAGGACCAATCAGTTACAGTCTATTCCTCAATATCTCTGGTGTCCAAGCATTCTATCCATGACTCCAGTCAACCCTTTCTTTTCTTAAATAACTATCGGAGGCTATTGTTTTGGACTAAGTTCCTGCACTAGGCCCCAACAGACCAGACTAAAAACCAAAACAGAGTAACCCCTGCTAAGCTCCATGTCACTTAGGTTGTGGTCTGGCCTTCCAAGAAGTCAGGAGAGAGGTAACAGCCAACTTCCTGAACATGCCAGTTTAAATCTTGCATAGTCATGATAATGAAGTTCCCTCTGTTTTAAACCTCACACATAAGAGACAGCCTGATGTAACCTGATGTTAGCTAATCAGTTATTTTCCTTTCATTCTGTCTCCCTGTCCTTACCTTATAATAAGGAAAGCAACTTTGAAATGACCAATCCGCTTGTTTTTTTTAAACTTTCTTTTTTCTTTTGCTCTGGCCAGTAGGGGGATCTGAACCCGTGACCTGGGCTACACTCTGACCAACCAAGCTAACCAGCCAACCCGCTTTTTGTTCTTTGTTTCTGCTGTCTTCAGCCTTTTCTGCCTATAAAGCCTTTGTTATTTACAATAGACTTTGGAGCACTTCCCTGACTCTGTCAGATGGCGTTTCTCAGGTAGATCCTCACATTTGGCTCCCAATAAACTTTACAAGATTATTTCTCCCTTGACAGCCTTAATGTCAGTGGACACTTTTCATTCCCTCAACTTTCACCCTAACCCCTGAAGATGATTTCCTAATCTGTCTCCAGTTTCTCCCCACTTCAATCTATCCTATACACAGCTGCCATATTAAGCATCCTACAGCATTATTTCAGGGGGAAAAAAAAAACCCAAAACAAAAACAGACAAAAATACCAACACCTCCCTTGCTCTAAAACCTTTGACAGTCTTCCACTGCCTCCAGGATAAAGTCTAAACTCCCTGCTGTGGCCTTTAGAGTCCTGGCGACCTGAGCCACTGACCCTCCCTTGCCAATTTTATTATTTTCCACCATCCACGACCTGCACCTTTCCTCTCAAGCAGGTCTGCTCCTTTCCCCTGAACAACCGCCCACACTCACTCCTCTCTCAGTTCTCCTGCCACTCTCCTCCTCACTTATTTTTCAAGATCCTCCCTGTTACCCTGTCCTGCCCTTCAAAACTTTTCCCTGATCAGCCCAGCCCTGGAAGCAAAGCTGCTCTTGTGAATTCCTATGGAGCTCACTGTCTGGGCCATGAATCTGGAACATATACCACCTTGCATTGCCATGCAGTCTTGTCATTGGCTGTTCATCTCCCCACCTAGACCGTAAGCCTCCTGAGGGCAGTGCCTGTGCCTGGTTTCATTTCTTCTTACAACTACAGCACCTAACACAGTGCCCTGAGCATAGCATGCACACATACTCGTACAACAAGAGTGTTGAAAAGAAGCAACTGGTCATTTGGAAGATTTGGAATATCTGACTTTATTTGCTGCAGATCTGTCATAGGAAATGTAGGCAATCGACATTCATCGTGATGCGTATGTATTTCACCAGCATGATGGATGCTTTTGGCAGAATCCAATGCTAGGTATGCTATAAATATTTGAGCAAATGAATGAACTACAGGTTACCAAAGTGGCAAGGCAAGAAAGAAGGTGCCATAGCCATCCCAACTTAAAGAACTGCTACCACTATACCCATAAAAATCATTAGAGCAGCTGACTTCTGACGTCTCCCCCAGCATTCGGAAGAATCTTCCTAAGGCTCTAACAGTTAACCCAAATCTCGTCTTCTCCCTTCTAAAGTTAGTCCAATTTGTTATATCCTGGGTCCTCTCCCTCCAATTGACACCAAGATTCTGTCCACACCTAGGGGAGAACACTTTATAGCAACTGACAGAGTCTGCTGAGATGTTGCCATGGAGACAGTGGGGATTTCAGGAAATCCATCTGTGTTAAATTGCTCTATAAACTCGCCCCAAATTCTCCTGCAGATCATGTAGCTCAGGGCCCCTGAAGACTTCACTTCCACAGCACCTTCCCACAGCCTCCTTCCTTCCCTCTCTTCCAAATTTCAAACCTCACCTAGGAAACTAACATTGTAGGGCCTAAACTGATAAACTAGCTCCAGCCTCCTAACATTTAGCAAAGTGAAGCCCAAACTAGCACCTCCACATTAGCTACAAAACTAATGTTGCCATGGCAATCAGAGGCGGCTTGTCATGGGTAAAGAGAGTTAATAGGCTTCCGGAAGGATCAGCATTTTCAGTTAGCTCTGGACATCAGAAGAAACAACATTGTTTATTTGAAGTTCTCCTTTCATTAATTCAAAAAGAAAAAATATAAAGTAATGCTTCAATTAACAAAAAGGCTGGTTAGCTCAGTTAGTTAGAGCACAGCCTTATAACATCAAGGTCACGAGTTCAGATCCCCACACTGGCCAGCCACAAAAAAGAAAAAAAAAAAAAAAAATTATCGGGGCTGGCC
>NW_007728468.1:277763-279698 GCF_000696425.1 Galeopterus variegatus | reverse complement strand
ACCGGTTCCCGCTCACTGGCTGAGCGAGGTGCGGGCGCAACACCGAGGGTTGCAATCCATTTCCGGTCACGTAAAAAAGACAAAAAGGAAAAAAAAAAAAAAGAAAGAAAAAAAATTATCTATCTATCTATCTATCTATCTATCTATCTATCTATCTATGTATCTGAGAGGTACGATTTGTGTCGGATTCATCAGAAACAATAGAAGCAACACAGGATTCTTGGTAGACATGGATTCCCTTCCTCAACATTCTACTTTCCTCCACAACTCTCTTGAGAGGTGAACTACAGCCCCACACCTTCTAGGCCCCTCCTCCCTTGGCTTGGTCCTTGCCTTGCAGTCATTGTCAGGCCTGGGAGGGCACTGCCTGCTCCCAGACAATGATACCACCGAAGCTCACAGGCACTGTTCTCAGAAAGGACAGTTGTGAAAAATAATGTCTCTGCCTGTTACGGACTGAAATGTGTCCCTCCTCACCCCCAAATTCATATGTTGGTAAGTCCTAACCCCCAGTATGTCAGAATGTCACTATCTTTGGAGATAGGGCCTTTACAGAGATGATTAAGTTAAAAGGAGGCAGTAGAGTAGGCCTAATTTAATCTGATTGGTGTCCTTATAAGAGGAGGAAATTGGTGCACACAAAGAGACACCAAGGGTGTGCATGCACAGAGGAACAACCACGTGAAGAGGCAACAAGAGGGTGGTCATCTGCAAGCCAAAGAGAGGACTCAGAGGACACCAACCCTGCCAACACCTTTATCTTGGACTTCCAGCCTCCAGAACTGTGAGACAAATTTCTGTCTTTAAGCCACCCAGTCTGTAGTATTTTGTTATGGCACCTCCACATTAGCTACAAACTAATGTTGCCATGGCAATCAAAGGCAGCTTGTTAGTAGGCTTCTGGAAGGATAGGCATTTTCAGTTAGCTCTGGACATCAGAAGAAACAACATTGTTTATTTGAAGTAATAAATATAGGTCAGGGCCCCTGAAGACTTCCCTCCCACAGCACCTTCCCACAGCCTCCTTCCAGTCAGTTATGAGCTGACTAATTCAATGTCTTTTTTCCTCAGCTGCCCCAAAATGTCAGGGATGATTAAACTTTTGTTTTCAGAGGAAGTATGTATTCTTGAAAACTACTTTGTCTGATATTAGTATAGCTACTCCAGCCTTCTTTGATTTATATTTGCATGGTACATCTTTTTCCATACTCTTTCTTTTAATCTGTTTGTGCTATTATATTTAAAGAGAGTATCTTTTGCCAGCATATGGTTGGACCTTGCTTTTTTAACCCATCTGGCAATCTCTGCCTTTTAATTGGGGCATTAGAACGGTGCTGTCCCTTACACCACTAGCCTCATGTGGCTATATAAATTTAATTTACACTAAAATTTAATAAAATTAAAAATTTAGTTTGCAAATCACATTTCAAGTGTTCAGTAGCTGCATGTGACTAGGTATTAGCACAGATAAAAAACATTTCCATCATCACAGAAAGTACTATTGAACAGTCCTGGTTTAGATCATCTACATTTGGTGCTATTATTAATATGGCTGGTTAAATCTATCATTTTGCTGTTTATTTTCTATTTGTCCAACTGTTCTTTTTGCACTTTTTCATCTTTTTCTGCCTTCTTTGAATTGAGTTTTTCATGATTCACCTTTGTTGGATTGTTAGGGGTAACTCTGTTTTGTTTTCAGTGGTTGTTTTAGGGTTCATAGTGTACATGTTTAACTTATCATCCACTTTCAAGTAGTTATATACCACTTCACATATCACACAAGAACCTCACGACGGTCTACTTTATTTCCCTCTTCTTGGCCTTTGTGCAACTATTTTCATATATTTTACTTCTACATATGTTACAACCCCCATATAAATTGTTATCTTTGCTTTAAATAGTCATTATGTTTTAAAAACATTCTTTAAATAACAA
>NW_007728468.1:276063-277026 GCF_000696425.1 Galeopterus variegatus | reverse complement strand
ATAAATTGTTATCTTTGCTTTAAATAGTCATTATGTTTTAAAAACATTCTTTAAATAACAAAAATTCTTCTATATTTATCCACATATTTACCATTTCTGGTGCTGTTTATTCCTTTATGTTGATCGAGATTTTTAGCTGGTAGATTATCCTTTTAACTGAAGGACTTCCTTTAATGTTTTGTATAATGCATGCCTGCTGGTAATAAGTTCTTTTAATTTTCGTATGTCTAAAAAAGTCTTTATTTAATCCTTGTTTTTAAAAGATATTTTCTACTGGATATAGAATTTTCCATTGACAAGTGTGTTTTGTTTTTTTGTTTTTCTTCTTTCAGTGTATTAAAGATGTTGCTCCACTGTCTTCTGACTTGCATTGTTTCCAACAAGAAGTCTGCTGTCATCATCCATGTCTTTGTTCCTCCATATGTAGTATGTCCTTCTTTCCGCTTTTAAGATTTTCTCTTTATCACTGGTTTTAAGCGATCTGATTTTTATGTGCATTGCTGTTGTTTTCTTTATATTTTTTGTTTGAGGCTTGTTGAGCTTCTTGGTTCAGTGGATTTTTGTTTTAATCCAATTTGAAAATATTTTGGCCAGTTTTTAAATTTTTTTTCATTTCAAATATTTTTTCTTTCCTATTCTGACTTTGTGGAATCCATTATACTTGTATTAGGCCACTTGAAGTCCCACAGCTCATTGATGCTGTTTGGTTTTCTTTTGTTTTTTCCCTCTATGTGCTTTATTTTGAATAATTTTTATTGCTATGTCTTCAAATTCACTGATCTTTCTCGTGCATTGTACAGTCTGCCATAAATCCCATCCAATGTATTTTTAATCTCAGGTGTTGTATTTTCCATGCCTAGAAGTTTAGTTTGGGTCTTTTTTATATCTTCCATTTCTCAACAATTCATGCTCACTCTTTCCTCTACCTTTATAATATATGGGCTATAAATATCCTAACTGTTT
>NW_007728468.1:271980-274960 GCF_000696425.1 Galeopterus variegatus | reverse complement strand
TGAAATTTTTTACTCAATGTCAGACATTGTGATTTTGCATTGTTGGGTACTGCATATTTTTGTGTTCCTGTACATATTCCTGAGCTTTGTTGTGGAATGCAGTTGAGTTACTTTGAAACTTTGAAAAAAAAAGTTTGATTTTTAAAGTTTGATCTTTAAAGGCTTCTTATTTAAGTTTTGTTAGGTGGGACTAGAGCAGCCTTTAGTACAGAGATAATTTTACCCCTATTGAGGCAATATTCTTCTGAACATTTTATCCATGAATTATGAGGTTTTCCACACTGGCTGGTAGGAACATAAACTTCCCAGCCCTGTATGATTGTTCCCTCTGTTCCTTTTGAGTGGTTCTTTCCACAACATTGGGTAGTTTTCTCATATGCAGGCACTGATCACTCAGCTGGAATACTTGAGGGGGACTCTCTGCACACCTCCAGAGCATTCACATGCTCCCTTTCTCTCTCTACCCCCACCTCCAGCTCTCTCCTCTCTGGTATTCTTCCCTGTGAACTCTAGTCATGTTGACCACCCCAAACTCCTAGTTCTATCCTCTCAACTCTACAACATGGCTGGATCGGCTTGGTTTCCCCTTCTTTGCACTGAAGCCCAAAAACTGTCTCTGGGAAGTAAACCAGGGCAATTGTAGGCTCACCTTGTTTGCATCTCCTTTCTCAGGACTCTCTGTCCTTTTCTTCCTGATGTACAATATCTGAAAATCTCTCTTTCATATACTTTATCTAGTTTTTTAGTTGTTTCAGACAGGAGAGTAAATCAGTCCCTGTTACTCTATTTTGGCCAGAAGCATACGTCTGGCTAAATTCTCTCCAGAGGATTTTTCTGGAAAGTGTATCTACATCTTTCTGTCATCTTTGTGTCTGGCTTTCTCTCTTTTTCCCCTAACATACCTATTCTCTTCAAAATAGTCTTTGATACATTCTCTTTTCCTCTTCATACTTTGCTAAGTATTAAAAAACTAAAGACACATGGAAGGGAATGTCACTCTGAAAACCCACATCACAAGATGATGGTATTTTGATCGGGCTGCCAAGTCTACATGCATGGCTACTGAGAGCCTGCTAGTTCCATTGGGTTACCCATACCATGCTGCATAAACATGCTCCCATCTATCCACTTTTTGAAGGAAAAAATTATTCCAAGTATATTATATGACACAAGTGCCAAACTTATAAGGAAAAAAAAGACCCTGAATTTTAAAGATTAGATATGTCTCATTTATTTGGCTAACTGAAATTAGCCAAAAACTGCTCCTATATAAACATAAGAACTAGTAAATATTCATTACATACCAGATACTCATTCTAAGTACTTTATATGATTACAATTTAACACAATCCCATAAAATAAATACCATAATTATCATTCCCATTTACAGATGAGAAAACTGAGAATTAAGACTTGACAATAAAACAAAAACAAATGATAAAAAAAGAAAACAAAAACAAATAATTAAAAAAAATACTTGCCAAGAGACATGTGGCAGAGATGAGAGAAGTCTGTTTGACACTAAAGCCCATTATATATGGGAGTGGTCTGGCAAATTAGAAACACTATTGCCTGCCTGTGGAAAAATTACCTTGGCTTAAAATAATTATTAGGATAACAACTTAAATAAGGAACAGTACTGGCCAGCCACCAAAAATACAATTAAATAAAAATAAGGAACAATGTTCTGTTAAGTAAAAAATAGTCTGATCAATAATTAGGAAGAATAAGGTAATGAAAAAGAAGACCTCATCTTATATAAAGCCAGTTAGTGAAAGGTGGAGTAAGGCTTCCAAAGGTTAAAAAATAGTCTGATCAATAATTAGGAAGAATAAGGTAATGAAAAAGAAGACCTCATCTTACATAAAGCCAGTTAGTGAAAGGTGGAGTAAGGCTTCCAAAGGCTGATGGCTTTGACATTATAAATCAGGATAGTAATTATGTGAATTATCTGTAATGAAATCCANCTTGACAATAAAACAAAAACAAATGATAAAAAAAGAAAACAAAAACAAATAATTAAAAAAAAAATACTTGCTAAGAGACATGTGGCAGAGATGAGAGAAGTCTGTTTGACACTAAAGCCCATTATATATGGGAGTGGTCTGGCAAATTAGAAACACTATTGCCTGCCTGTGGAAAAATTACCTTGGCTTAAAATAATTATTAGGATAACAACTTAAATAAGGAACAGTACTGGCCAGCCACCAAAAATACAATTAAATAAAAATAAGGAACAATGTTCTGTTAAGTAAAAAATAGTCTGATCAATAATTAGGAAGAATAAGGTAATGAAAAAGAAGACCTCATCTTACATAAAGCCAGTTAGTGAAAGGTGGAGTAAGGCTTCCAAAGGCTGATGGCTTTGACATTATAAATCAGGATAGTAATTATGTGAATTATCTGTAATGAAATCCATTATTTTGCAATTCAAATTATGAGAACCCTGTGACAATCTGGAGGAAGTAAGGTTAGTGTCCTGGCATGTCCGTGGAGCTATGTGTAAAGACAAGAGTAAAGGTGTGTGCATAAGAATGAATGGCAGAGAGGGGGCTTTGGGAAAATGAAATCAGCCTTTGATAAGATGAATCCTTTTTAACTGAGTTTTGGCCCTTGTTCTTCCAGGCAATGATTTTTCCTTTGAAAAGAAGAGGTGAAGCAAGATTAATGAAGGAGGCTTTGTGGTGTGGAGATGGAGAAACTGGACATGCACTGGATGGAGGTAAAGGCTCGGACCCTGATCCAAGCTCTGGTATCAACTTGCTGAGGAATATTAAGCCTGTCTTTAAACTTCTCTAGGCCTATTTTTTTTTCTTTTTTAAGTAGTAAGACCACTTCCTCACAGAAAATCTTATGCAGTAGCTTAATATATGGAACAGAGAAGAAGGCTGTCTGATGGGGGCTGAAGGCTGGAAGCTGGAGTTCGCTGTCCCTACTCATCATCCCCCTCTGGGTTCTGGCAGGTTCCAAGGAGTCCCAT
>NW_007728468.1:269602-271213 GCF_000696425.1 Galeopterus variegatus | reverse complement strand
CACTAGACTGGACACTAGACTGGTTCTCTCTGAAGGGCCTTCTGAGTCTAGAGCTAAGATCCCTGGGCTTCAGTCTCAACCGCTGCCTTATCAGGGCAATGCTTTTGTGGTCCTCAGTTTGCTTAACTGTAAAGTGGGGCTAGAAGAATCTCTAAGACCCCTTCCACCTCTAACACTCAGTCTTTTAATAGGACTCTGATGGTTAATAAATTCATTAAATACCATCACACTGGAGTAGACTATTAAGGAAAAAGTATATTAGCCAAGTAAGCAGTGGTTTTCAAGGCCATAAATGTTTCACCACTTTGCAGAGGATTAGATATTTGTTATAGATTGAAATAAAATCAATAGAATTTTAGAAGAATCTCACCAGGCACAACTTGACAAGTGCACTGATTCAGCACATTTTGGTGCAGGTTTTTTTGGTAAAGGATTTCCAGCAGTAGGAAGTCACTTGAAAATACTGCAAAAGTGATTTAAAATGCTCAGAAATAATTGACTATAGTTATATAAGAGAACATTCTTGTTCTTAGGATATACACCTGGAAGTATTTAATGGTAAAGGGGCCCAACGTCTCCAATTTATTCTTCAATGGTTTAAAAATATGTATTTATACCTACGTATTATAGGGAAAAAGGGTGAGAGAAAGGCAAAATGTAAATATACGCTAAATCTGGGTAAAGAGAGTATCTGGGTATATGGGAGTTCCTTGTACTATTCTTACAATTCTTCTATACATTTAAAATTATATATAAAAAAAACTTATTCAGATACCCATATTGGCCAGTCGCCAAAAATAAAAAATAGCCTTATAAAACCAAACAAAATGCTCAGAAAAATACCTAACAGAAATGCATTTGTTTATTTCCATCCCACATCCTTTCTGCCATATCTTATATGGGGTATCCTGCCCTACCCCAATATAAAAGAGAATATTTGTGACACTTTCCCCCACTTAATTTTCTTTTATCCTGTCTCTTTTCTCTTCAATAACTGTAATTGTCAGAGCAGGAGTGCCTGAAAGCCCTACGGTTGAAGAGTTGCAGGTAAGAGTCTGCTTAGCCACTGTTCACAGCTCTTCAGCTGCTCTTACTATGCAAGGGGTATTCAAAAAATTCATGGAAAGATTCATATTATCTTTTAATTCCATTTTCCCGTGCATTTTGAAGAACACTCATACTTGCAGAGTATAGTGTGAAAGCTACTGGATTTCTAGAGCTCTCATTCCTCCATAGTGACAACAGAAAGCAATCCACTTGCATTTTATGCCTAACCCTCCTTATTCAGTGATATATTTGCTAAGTATAAGCAACTATGAGAATAAATATGGGAATAAAGAATGTCCTTTCAGTGAAAAGGCAGGGCTCTGCCCATGTCCCCTTGGCTCTCACCAGTCCCATGTGTGCCAGGCTCCTCTGATTCTCTGCCTGGGAGCTTTTCCCAGTGCAGGAAGCATAACAGAAGTGCGGGGTGTTAATACCCCTGACACATCCCTCAGCCAACGAGGGTTTGGTGGATAAATACCCCCTACTTCCCCATCCTCTGAGGCATGTTCTAATTTCCTGTCCCTGTTGACTTTACAACCTCCCTGTTGTCCCCAGAGAGACTGA
>NW_007728468.1:265467-267581 GCF_000696425.1 Galeopterus variegatus | reverse complement strand
TCTCGGGGTGCCTGACATTTAGTAGGTGCATGTAATTGCTTGGGTTATGAATGAAGGATTGTAATGACTGTAACGCATTCCAAAGATGATCAAAAGAAATGGCCAGTTTCAATAAGTGTCACAGGCTTACTTGAGAAGGAGACCTGCTGGATAGGGCAACATTTCGGATCTCAGAGAATCATAATATGTGGTGTGGGGAGCACTGGCATTTTTCATTCTTGCTCGGGTGGGCCCTGGCCAGTACCCCAGGACACAGGATTTCACGGTCCCTGTGCCAGCTTCAGGGAAGACAATAGAGGCTTTCTGATCTGCTTCCTCCTCCTGCATTTAGCAATTGCCTGTGTCCTTTTTGCCTGGGTCCTCAGTGCCGGAACTGGCCTTCAGGTCACTAGAGAATACATACAATCCCCTTTTCATTTCAACAAGGATTGCANCCAGCTTCCTCCCACGTCCTTCAGGGACAAAAGGCTTTGAGTTTATTCTTTTTCCCAGAGTCGAAGTTAATAAATAAGAAAAAAAATTGTACCAGAGGAGTTTGGTTCTGTTCCACACACTCCTGTTGCCTGGTCACTACCACATCCTGTGAGCAATCCCTACCCTCGGGGAGCTTCAGTCCAGGGAGGGAGACACATACCCATCACCAAAAATGGCCACAGAATGTGTTAAGATACAGGGCACAGATGTGCACTCAGGAGGGTTATTTAATCCATTGTGGGGTTTCAGGAAAGTTTCCTGGAAAGGTAAAGCCCAAGCTGAGTCTTGAAGGATGCAAATATCCAGGGACATAATCCAAAAACATTTTGATGGTAAAATCAGCAGAATGTAGTGACTAAACAAATGCGGGAGTTTAGAGAAAGGAAGGAGTCTAGACTGACGCCCAGAGTTTTGGCTTGTGTGACTGGATGGGAGGTGCTACCACTAACCAAGATTAAGAAACAAACATACCCCAAAACTCAGTGACCTAATACCACAATTTAGCATTTCTCACAATTCTGTGGGTTGGCCAGGTTGCTCTTCTGGTCTGGAATGGTCTGGCTATGGCTGGATGGTCTGGGATGACCTCACTCACGTCTAGGGCCTCAGCCGGGTGGCTGGGTCTCTCTCTCTACTGATCTCTCATCCTCTAACAGGCCAGCCTGGGCTTCCTCCCTTGGAGGCAAAAAGGTTCCCAGCAACAAGAGCAGAAGCTTCCCTGACACCCATCCCCCAGCCCTACCCCCCATGCACACATTAAGTGGGGTGCTTCCACGCTGTGCTCCACAGCACCCTGTCCATCCCTCTTCATAGCATCTATACTGCTTGATGAATTATTGGAGACTGTTTGCTCCAAGAGGACAGGAACTGTGTCTATTTTATTTATTGCGTCTCGGGGTGCCTGACATTTAGTAGGTGCATGTAATTGCTTGGGTTATGAATGAAGGATTGNACTGGCCTTCAGGTCACTAGAGAATACATACAATCCCCTTTTCATTTCAACAAGGATTGCATTGTCCAGCGCCACGCCACCCCTCCCGTTCTTTCTCTGTCTGCCTCTCTCTTGCTTCTGCACCTCCTCCCAAGAAAGCCTTCCTTTCTTTCTCTCCTGGATGCAAGGACAGGCTCCAAGTGGCACGCATTAGTCATTTCCCAAAACAGCTTGGGTGCTGAAGTCCTGCAAGTGGAGATGTCATTGGGTTGGTTTTGGTTGAGCGCCAGTCAGCTACACTGAATACCTCCACTTCCTTTTCCTCAGAGGCTTAGAAGCTCCAGCTCCACAAATATTACAAAGTATGAAAATACCCATGTGTCGGACACTATTAACATTTTGGAATTGATAATTCTTTGATGTAGGGAGCTGTCCGGTAATTGTGGGGTGTTTGGTAGCACACTGGTTTCCATCCACTAGATGCTAACAGCAACCTCCCCTCCAGCTGTGATATCCAAAAATGTCTCCAGACATTGCCAAATGCCTCTTGGAGGGGAGGGGGAAGGTCACCCCTGGTTAAGAACCACTGGTCTAAAGCCTTAAAAATGCACCTAAAAATGCATGTAGAAACTTATTCTGAGGAAATTATTAAGAATGTGCTTGAAGATGAAGCTACTAGGAAGTAGCATCGTTAACAGCATCACTGCAA
>NW_007728468.1:263000-264401 GCF_000696425.1 Galeopterus variegatus | reverse complement strand
CTCTAAAATGGGAAGATACAAGTAATTTTTTTTTCTTTTGCTCGTTTGTATTTTCTAGGCTGTCTACAACGAACAAGTACTATTTCACTTATAAGATGTCACATAAAGTTCTTCAAAAAGAAAGAGAACAACCCCAGGTTTCGGGAGCTTGCTTGGGTACACAGAAACCCACAAACCACTCCTCTCTGGGAAAAAAGTGACCCCTTCTCCCCCCACCCTTTGCTTCTCCCAGTATGGAAGAGGAATTTATTGCCTGAGGAAAACCGTTAAATAGACCCAGAGTCTTCCTGTTCTGTTCTGTTCCTCTCCCACCCTGCCCACTTCTCCTCCACCCACTCTGTCCTCCCAGGATTCCGATGAAAGCGACTGATAGCAGCTTTGAGACCAGAGGAGTGTGCAGTTCAACAGCAGGGATGGAGAAGTCTCTAAACCCACAAGTACCCCTGCCCTGCCTGGCTGCCCTCGGCTCACGGCTCAGCTCACGGAGGGCCGCTCTGGGCAGCAGCCAATATCCCCTCTGGCAGGTTCCACATTCTCCAGGCCTAGGAGTTCAGACCCTGGGCTCCCTCCTTGCCGCCCACAGCCTGCCACTTTACTGTTAACTAGCACCTCCAGCCTGGCCAGGGCAGTGGGCAGAAGAGATAAAAGGCAAAGCCAGCATGGGGCTGCTGGGACAGAGGTGGCAGGCACTGGTGGGATGAGTTTGTGGATATCCCCCAGACTCACCGGACCACAGTCGTCCTCCCACACAGCTTCCCTCCCCTGTCCCCTCCTTATTTCACCTGAGTCCTGGCTGGCTTCCTGTGGGGATGCATTCTGAGTAGGTGGGTGCTGTGGGAGCTCAGGCCTCTGGTCAATGGCCCTCGGGCACTGCCTAGGAAAGCATCTCCACAGGTGCAGGTGTGCGTGCAGGTGTGGAGGGCAGAAGAGGGAAAGCAGCCACTGAGCCAGGCTTGTCCTCAGCAGAGGTGCCCACACCCTTCCACAGACTTTGTGCCATTAGTTCTGGGCAGAAACCTGGTTGGATAGCAGAGGGGCCAGGGGGCCCTCCTTTTAACCCCTACATGCCGGGCAGTCTTGGTCCTCTCTCAGAGCTCCTTTACGGAGAAGACTCCTGATGTCACTTTGGGGTCAGCAACATGATCTCCATTGTACAGTTGAAGAACTGGGACAGCAAGAATCCGGGGTCATGCAGCAAGAAAGGGGGAGGCTCTGAGAGTCCCACGTTTCCCTCCTCAGCCCCCTCCCCATTCCCACCCCTGGAATGCGGGTGCCCCCAAGAACTGAGCAAAGTGTCTTTTGAATAGCATCAAATATATCCAGTGTAATCAAGACAAGTTTTGTGGGGCCGGCCCGGTGGCACACTGCTACAGTGCGCCGCTTGGGAGTGCGGCGGCGCTC
>NW_007728468.1:261863-262621 GCF_000696425.1 Galeopterus variegatus | reverse complement strand
GCGGGAGCGCCACTGCGCTTCCCAAGTGGCGCACTATCCAGTGCGCCACCGGGCCGGCCCATTAACCCCTACATGCCGGGCAGTCTTGGTCTTCTCTCAGAGCTCCTTTACGGAGAAGACTCCTGATGTCGCTTTGGGGTGAGCAACATGATCTCCATTGTACAGTTGAAGAACTGGGACAGCAAGAATCCGGGGTCATGCAGCAAGAAAGGGGGAGGCTCTGAGAGTCCCACGTTCCCCACCTCAGCCCCCTCCCCATTCCCACCCCTGGAATGCGGGTGCCCCCAAGAACTGAGCGAAGTGTCTTTTGAATAGCATCAAATATATCCAGTGTAATCAAGACAAGTTTTGTGGTAAGAAAGTGAGTCCTCAGGGCCAAGGCCATGGTTCTGCTGAGTCCCTAGGAGAGAGGCATCGAACGTCACCCATGGTATCAGTGAGGGCCAAGAACACACATGGGGACAGCTTCACGGGGTATGACCTGTGCAGTAACACAGGGCCATGCTTGGCTAAATACACTGCTCATCACCGTCTTGAAATTCTTAGTAACTGTTGCACAGGGGCACTGCATTTTCATTTTGCACTGAGCCCTGTCAATTACGTAGCTGGTCCTGCCTCTGGGAAAGCTTCCTGGTCACTGTCTCCCTACATTCTCCATCCCCAACCCCTGGTTTCCTACAGGGCCACGACTCCATTCAAGTCCCAGTATGGGATTTTTTTCCCAGCTAGTGTTTGAGACCAAACCAAACAAACAATAG
>NW_007728468.1:257995-260026 GCF_000696425.1 Galeopterus variegatus | reverse complement strand
GCCAAGGATGGCAGGAAAAGGCAAGGAAAAGGATTCACCACTAGGCTTCCTGAAAAGGAACAGAGCCTGGTCGACATTGATTTTAGCCCGGTCGGACGTGTCAGGCTTCTAATCTATAGAACTGTAAGGTAAAAAATTTGTGTTGCTTTAAACCACTAACTTCGTGGTAATGTGTTACAGCAGCAATAGAAAATTAATCCGCTGGGTCCTTAGGAGTCTTCTCACAAGAGTGTTTTTTTGTTTGTTTGTTTGTTTCTGACTGGCTGGTACAGGAATCTAAACGCTCGACCTTGGTGTTACAACACCACGCTCTAACCAACTGAGCTGTCCAGCCAGCCCCAGAGTGTTTTTAATAAGTAGAGCTAAGCCAGGAAAAGTGCCGAGACCATGGCACAATTCCAAATTAAAATTCCATGGCCTTCTTTTTTTGTCCTTGGGTTGTCTCATAATCCAAGTGGGTTCCTCATTTGGGGGGGCTCCAAGAAGACCTTACCCCATGAAGATCCACTGAATCCAGAAGTCCCAAGTTTTTACTTCATCCCNTTAAATCACTTCTCCCCGTTGGCTGCTTACTTTCTGCCTACACATAGGTGGACCCAGGCTCCACCCTATAAAACTCCGGAATTGTTTACAAGTACATCTTCTTTCCCACTGGTCTAGGAGAACTTGGGGATTACAGATCAGGAGCCAGTGCTAGGAATAAGATGTGGGAAGAATGAAGAATTGGGAAAAGGAGTAGTGAGAAATGACCCAGGGGGCCAGTGTTTTGACAAGGCAGCAGCAGACCTTGTAGGCAGAAGCACAAAATCATCGTTCCCTGTTAAACAGTACCTGACTATCACCACAGTGAGGGTGGCTGAGCCTGCATCCTCATGCAGGCCAAGGGGGGAGATCAGCACCCATACCCCTGTTACTGTCACCGAGACAGTGGTGATGGGGAGAGTTGTCAGAACTCAGCCCTTAGGGGTGTGCCAGTGGGCAGCACTATCCCAATCTATCCTCACTCCAGACCTGCCCACATGGCTAGTGCCAAAATCACTCCTGTGTGGGAAGTCAGAACCTTTGGGGTAATGACAGCTGAGGGTGCCTGGCAGGGCTCAGGAGTCAGAAGGACTTTGTGCAAACCTGACTGCCCCTTACCACCTCTATGGCCTTGGGCGACAAGTCCTTCCTGCCCCTCTGTTTCCTCAATTGCACAATGCAGAAGATATCAGGACAGGTCCACAGTCTCTTATCCAAAACCTCAGAGTCAGATGTTCGTCAGAGTTCAGAAGTGCACGTGCACTGTTGTAGTGCCCATAGTGAGTCTCCCATCAAACACATGGATATGAATATCCAGACTAAATAGGATAGTTTGGGTCAGATTTTGCCACCAAATGAATTCATTGGGGCAAGTTTCCCCTGTAAATTAGTTATGAAATAACCTTGTTCTCAACACTTTTTTTGTTGTTCAGAACTGCACTTAAGATACCGTGGCCCTACAACTACTTCATAGGGCTGTTGTTGCTGTGGACTAAAAGAGTCATGATACAAAAAGCACTTGGGACCATGCCTAATTCACAGGAAGCACATAAATGCTTATAAACATCTGTAGCCACCATTCTTCCTGCACTAGTCTGCATCCCATGCCTAGAATGTGCTGTTATTTTTGCCTCAAACTTCCTTTCCTGATGTTTCTGCCTGGGGAACTCCCACTTACCTTTCTAAAGGTAGTTCAGTGTCACCCCCTCAACGCAGGTGTCCTTGATCATGCCCTCTTCTAGCCATCCCTGCACCTCAGCCCCACTCCTGTCCTGCCATCCCCACACTGGATTATAACTGGCTTCAGTCCATCTCCCCTTCTCATCATGAGCTTCCTGTGGATAGGAATAATAGATTGCTCACCTGTGTATTCTCAGCACCTGGCCCACGCTGGAACCATGTCCACAAATGTGTGAAAAATGGAATTTAATCAGACATCTAAATCTTTCAGCCTGCCTGTCTCCAAGCAGGTGCAGAAAAGCGCATCCCAGAAGGGCTCCCTCACTGCTC
>NW_007728468.1:249763-257930 GCF_000696425.1 Galeopterus variegatus | reverse complement strand
TCATGCCCTCTTCTAGCCATCCCTGCACCTCAGCCCCACTCCTGTCCTGCCATCCCCACACTGGATTATAACTGGCTTCAGTCCATCTCCCCTTCTCATCATGAGCTTCCTGTGGATAGGAATAATAGATTGCTCACCTGTGTATTCTCAGCACCTGGCCCACGCTGGAACCATGTCCACAAATGTGTGAAAAATGGAATTTAATCAGACATCTAAATCTTTCAGCCTGCCTGTCTCCAAGCAGGTGCAGAAAAGCGCATCCCAGAAGGGCTCCCTCACTGCTCCTGAACCTGAGCACAGATAGAAACACCAATTTGCATATTCAGCATCATCACAGCAGTGCCTGGAGAACTTCTTTTGCAACTCAGAATACTTTATCTTTTTCATAAACCCTATTAATATCCACTAGGAATGGCCTTGGTCAGGGAGAGACTTGGGAGATTAATTAGGAATTTAGCTATTCAGCAAAAATATATATCTGAATCCAAAAATCTCTCCCTCTAACCGTTAGACTGAAGAAACAGCTGGCCACCCCAGGAGGCCCTGGGAGGCCAGCTTGGACCTCTGCTTTTCCTGGACCTGCCACTCCTACAACACTGGGGCAGCCTGGGCCCAGGGCCAAGGGGCTGCTTTTCTTTCAGTGCTTTGTGTTTCTTCTTCCCTCTGAAGACTCCAGTCCTTAGAAGCGGGGACCTGGCTATGTGTGGATGGCCCTCTGCCCTTCTCACGCTCACATCACTGAATGAGAGAAACCTAGCAGGGCTCCCCTGAGGAAGGCTGAACGAGCCTCCAGATTAAACAAGCACCAGCTATGGCTTGAGGACCACTCATGCTAAAAGAAAAAAGGACTTGGAAAGTGCATCTCCTTTCCAAGAGAAGGGAGGGGAAAGATTCAACAGTGGAAGGAACTGAAATATCCACTTGGATTATGCTATGGTTTGAATGTGTCCTCCAAAGTTCATGTGTTGGAAACTTGAGCCCCAGTGCAGCAGTGTTGGGAGGTGCAGCCTAATAGGAGGTGTCTGGGCCATGGAGGCTCTTCCCTGATACATGGATTAATGCTGTTATTCTGGGAGTGGGTTCCTTAAAGAAGGACAAATTTAGCCCCCTCTTGCTCTCTCTTGCCCTCTCTTTGCCCTTTTGCTGTGGGATGATGTAGCAAGAAGGCCTTCTCCAGATGCCAGCCCTTGATCTCGGACTTTCCAGCCTCCAGAACTGTAAGCCAATAAATTTCTGCTCCTTATAAATTACCCAGTCAAAAGTATTCTGTTATAGCAGCACAAAATAGACTAAGCAAGATTACTGTCCTAGGTGATGGTGGTCACCACCCCTCCTCACCCTGTGGGCCAGTAAAACCATTTATGTCCTGTGGCCACCATTTACAAGGTATGAATTAAGATTTAACTCCTCCTGCCACCTCGAGATTACTGTCCTAGGTGATGGTGGTCACCACCCCTCCTCACCCTGTGGGCCAGTAAAACCACTTATGTCCTGTGGCCACCATTTACAAGGTATGAATTAAGATTTAACTCCTCCTGCCACCTCGTGGTTGCACAGTTAACATCTAGAACCCAGTTATCTTCCCACCCATTGTCATTTATCAGTGTGTCAGAAACATTTACAAAAAGCCCTCATATCTCAGGTTGCAGAGGAGCCTGGATCCAGGATGGTCTCTAAAAACCATTTTGTCCCAAGCATATCTGCACTGTGTCTCCAGCTAGCTGAGAAGTGGGGGCATAACTGATCTCGGGAAGTGTCTGTTTTTCTCCAAATGAAGATGATTGTAAAGCCACTGACCTTTGAAGATGAAAGGGGCTTTAAAACAAGACTCTATGGACCTCCATATTTAGAATGAACAAATTTGCTGAAATCCAGACATACAGCGGAAATCCAGGAATACAACAGAATTATAGCACCAACTTGCTTGTCTGGTTCTTGAAGTGTTAACTACTCCTAGTACCAGGACCAGTCCTTCCTGGAAAGCAGCTGCTGCACCTAATTTAGTCACACCAATCTTAGGAAAGGTTTCCAGTTGCCCTCCCAAGGTGCAGGATTCTGCCTAGAGCTATTTATTTGAGGTTTTCTCCAGGCCCTTGTTTCACCTCTTACTTTCTAACAGCTTTTCCCCAGGCTTCTAAGGGATGATCCAAGCACCTCTCCCCACTTTCAGCCCAGCACCTCAGAAAACAAGTTTACTCCACCCCCACAAAGTATTCTAGGTCCTAATACTCTTCCCCACCCCTGTGAAATTCCCATTCCGCCAAGGTTTCAGCCCCCTGTTGGAGGAAAATATGTACTGAAAGCAATTCACACAAACTTTACTAAGGGGATCCCACCCGCAGCTTTCCACATTCCACATTACGCCTCTTATCAGACCTAAGGAATCTGGGGCTGGTGGAATTTCAAGCAGCCTAACAGAGAACCACATAACAATTCTGAGACAGAGAGGGGGATGTTAAACTGCTGGGGACACAGCATCACTCCCAGGCCACGTGCTCCTGGGACTGAGTGCCTCCAACCCACTCGGTATAAGAACCACTGACAGTATTTGTTAAAATGCAGAATCCTGAGTTCGACCCCCAGAAATACTAATTCTGTAGGTCTGGATGGAGTCCTGGAATCTGAATGTTTTACAAGGAATTCAGTGACTCAACTGCAGACAGTGCACAGACCACACTGAAAAGTACTAACTCACTCATGACCGATTCCTGCTTCTCAGTTTCCACCTTCTCCAGCCTCTCAAAGCTGTTTTCTCAAGGACTGGGAGCCATTAGTAGGGGAAAGGTTGACCCCAAGGTTTTCCATGTGGATAGCCAGAATTACCTCGACCAATACTCAATACTTAGGGGGAATTACAGATACAATTGTCTGGAATTTGCACCAACCTACTCCAAAAAATAGCTATAAAGAACACTACAAGGACACCTAATGATATTTGACCATCCGCTGCAGATTAGATAGTATCAAGGTAGAATTTCCTGATTTTGATAATTGCACCGTGGTTATATTCTTGTTCTTAAAAAATACACACTGAAGTATTTTAGAGATACCCCAACTTATTCTCAAATGGTTCAGATAAAATAATATACACTCATATGTATACAGGTACATATAGACAGCAAAGGATAAAGCACATGGGACAAGATGTAAACTGGTTAACCTGGATAAACAGTATGTGGGAGTTCCTGGTATTATTCTTACAACTGTTGTATGAGTCTGAAATTATGTATCAACGTAAAAAGTTACAAAGAATAAAATCCTCAGGTGAGTTTAAGACTGGAGGAGGGTACAGACTCCATTCTCTTTACTTACTTATATGTTTGAAATGTTCTATAACTTAAAAAATTACCTGTCCCAAGCTACACACGATGGTTTGACTGACACTGGCCCAGGGCCACCCAGACAGCCAGACACCATTGACAACATCATGGGAAAATGGATTGTGAGTTAGGAGAACTGCCTGAATTTGTGATGCCGTCCTCCACATCTCATCCTCCAAACTCCCAACACCAAAAGGAAAAATAACTTTGTACTTTAGTTTTTATAATGCTATCTTTTTCTGATGATAAAATTAATATCACTTCTTTCAGGGGGAAAATCTTATACAAAGGCGATTATAAACCAGAAAATAAAAATCACTTTTTAGACACACATTGCCTCTATCACAAAAAGAGTTTCTATGAGGACAAAGGAGTTCCCTAAAGCCCTAGAATTTAGATTGGGCTCTATTCCCTTTCCCTACATGGTTTGGGGATAAAAATTTAAGCCAGAATGATAAATTGATTTTTTTAAAGTTCTCATTAAACTGGAATAGAACTGTGAAAGGGATAGAAGCTGAAGATTATATGGATTATATAACAAGAGGATGCATATGCAGAAGTAATATCAGAAATATTTGACAACCACAGGGCACAAGCACTCACAACCAGCTAGAACAGATGTAGATTTAAGCCCTGTAGCTGGGCCAAGCATTGACCCTTTAGCTCCTGGATTCCAGGAGTACCAGGGAAGGCAGCAGCTATTTACTATTTCAATATTTTAACAACTGGGAGAGCCACAGTAGTGCGCAATGAATACCGGCTCTGTGCATGAGTGAATATTAGTTCTAATAAATGCAGTTTATTCCAACCCTCATGGGAGCTCTGCTTCATTAGATGCAAATCCAGTCTGTATTCAGAGGAGAGTGAGTTAGCTCCCCCAGAGCCCCAGATGAAGTTGTAGAAGACCAGAATATACCACCCCAAAATGTGCTACCCTGGCATAAGGATTATTTTGAGCTGAAGGCAACTGGGAAGAAGCAGACACAAGAAAAGCTCTCTGCCTTCCCCCTACTTGCCTAAAAGCAGTACACAAATTTACAAAGGCAAAGGTGTCCTCTTCCCCTCTCTACCAAAGAGGACAAAGGTTGATCACTGAAGACAAAGTTAGACCCCAAAGACACCAAAGAAATCTACACCACAAGCCTTACCAGTCTTTATCCATTTGCCTTCCCACAATTTGTCTTCCCCAGAGACAAAGTCTTTTTCTTTTGTCTTGTCACTTCTCTAAAAATTTACTATTCTTTGTTGAAGATGGCACATTAGATGGAATTCAAAGACGCCTCTTTGAGAACTACTCATTGCCTGGGTATCTCCCATGTACACAAGAGGTATCTATGTTAATAAGCTTCCATTTATTTTTCTCTTGTTAATCTGTCTTTTGCTACAGGGGTCTGTCCCAGCTAACAATGAAGGGTAGAGAGCAAATTATGTTTTCCTCCCCTGCTTCATCAAGACCCTGAAGTAATTTGAGTATAGCTCCAAAATGTTAATGCCTCACCCACTTTTCAAGTGCTACAGAGCCAAACACAATGGATTTGGGGGTGGGAGGTGGAAGGAGGGGAGATATGTGGGCATTATTCACACTTGCTAACAGATATCTCCTTTTGCTTATAGAAACTTGGGGGCAAAACAAATCCTTTCAGGACACTCCAGTGAGTCACAGGCTGAGAATAGAGATGAGCTTCATTGTAATTATCTGTAAAAGCTTCTTATGAACATTTTTGTTAGAGGAGTGGATTAATAAACTCCTCCATGAAACAATTACATTTTAGAAATTCATTCTAATTTCATGCATGGAACTTGGAAAGAAGTAAGAGTATTTTCATTATCTGCTCCTGCCCAGAGAATAGTAAGTTGGTTACAGAACTGTGGGGAAATCACAACTGTTCCTTTAAGTTATAAAAGGAGGGTAGAGACCACGTCTCTTTCCTTACACAATGCCTGGCCCCAGGTTGTAAGTAATTAATTACTTGCTTGATAAATGTTTTTTTTTTTTTTTTCCTTTTTGTCTTTTTTCGTGACCGGCAACGGATCGCATCCCTCAGTGTCGCGCCCGTACCGGACCAGGACCGGCCACGGGATTGCAACCCTTGGTGTTGCTTCCGCCCCTCGCTCAGCCAGTGAGCGGCCGGTCTGTATGTGGGATCCGAACCCTCGGCGGGAGCGCCGCCGCACTCCCAAGCGGCGTACTGTAGCAGTGCTCCACCGGGCCGGCCCGACATCTGCACTTTTAAATATGGTTTTCCATATTATCTAGCTGAAAGCTATTGTTTTGTTTTCCTGATTACACAGCACCTTCATCCTAAGTAAGATGCTTTGTTCTTAGATCATTTGTGCAAATAAAAAGTAACCGCTGGGTAAGGTTAAGTGAAGAGACACTGGACTTTTAAATGTCCTTTTCTTAAATAAAATTTGAAGCAAGGGAACAGAAATCTGGTTGTGACTTTATCACTGAGATTCTGTGTCATCCAAAAGATGAGGAAAATGACCAAGTGTGTCACCATGGAGAACTTTGGCATAGAATACATTCTAAGTCACTGGTTTTCCATCTTTTTCCTCTTAATTCAGTTCCAGAAACCCTCCCACAGGGTTTTTAACAATTCCCTGTGCCCAAAGTAACCCTCCCCCAGCCCCCACCACACTCATCAAAGCCTAGAAGAGCAATAGAGAGCCCTGCAAGCTCCCCTGTGAGGTCAAGGCAACTCACAGGGTGGACCAGTGCAGAGGGGCGTGCAGATTTCTAGAGCATTGAGAAAGGCCTCTCTCTCCCCCAATCCTTCCCCCAAAATCACACAGAAAGTTCTCTAACAGGGGAAAGAACGTTATTAAAGTTAAGGGATAAAATGAAAACTTCCCTTAGAAAGAAAGGCCACACAGTGACTTAGACTCATTCATTTATTCCTTGATTCATCCGTGTCCAACACTGTATATGTTGAGCATCCTCACTCAGAGGCCCTGTGCCAAGGTCCTGCGGGGGACAGAGGTGCCATCGAGGAACTCGGAGCTTCACGGAAAAGGCAGACATTTACAACTCACTGTGACGACTGCAGGATTCAGCACAAACATAGGGGGTTAGGGGGAGAGGGAAAGAGCACACTGAAATGTAAAACACAGAAACCAGAGCCTTTCCAGGGAATGAAGGAGACACCAATGAGGAAGGTCACTAGAGGGAGTCATGGAGAAGTGTTGGCTGTCCCAACAGCCATGCCCTCTTCTTCCTTCACGCAGGGCCTGGGTTTTGTTTGGCTCTTTGCCTCTGACTTGTGTGACTCCCTGCCATGGCCTGAATATCTGTGTCCCCTCCAAAATTCATGCATTGAAATCCTCCCCACGTGATGATGATATTAGAAGGCAGGGCCTTCGGGGGATGATTAGATCATGAGGATGGAGCCCCCATGAATGGGACAGTGCCCTTATTTAAGAGGCCCTTGAGAGACCCCTCACCCCTTCTGGCATGGGAGGACACAGTGACAAGGCAGCACCTATAAATCAGAAAGCAGGCCTCACCAGACACCAATTTGCCAGTTCCTTGATCTTGGACTTCCCAGCCTCCAGAAATATGAGAAACAAGTTTCTGTTGTTTAAAAGCCACCTGGTTTACGACATTGTTATAGCAGCCTGAAAGGACTAAGACAGAGGGGCCTACCCTGTAGACTGACTCACCCACGGTAATCCATTCCCTTGCCAGTGACTGATTTAATAAAGGACACATAACAGAATTTACAAGCGACACTTGAGGGGACATCAGCAGTGATGCAACCAGGAATGATTTCCTCTCTCATAAAATGATACTTCAGGAATGTATTCTATACCAAGGTTCTCCCACAGGGCATTGCTGTAACTCCATGTGCTGCCTGGAACTCTGGAAGCCATCTTATAACCATGAAGAAAACTAAATGCGACAAGGTTACCACGGCAGAAAAGAAACCCATTCTTTGATGACATTATTGGGTCATCCCAGAAGTGCCCTACCTCAAGATTTCTTATCAGTGAAATTAGAAATTTTCCTTGTCATTTTAGCTATGTGGAGCTGTTTTGTGATACCTACAGCCAAAAGCATCCCGACACAACGTGCTTCACAATTTTGTGGAGGCAACCCTCCCTGCAGGCCTCCTTGCTGTTACCAGTTCATCTGTTAAATAGACAAGCTAAATTCCCAAGGCCCGTACACAGAGTAACCTTGTTATTTTTTCCCCAGCTTTATTTATGAAAATAAAATTAATTTTCTAGCCCATGAATTAAACATTGCTGCTGCCGGCTGAAAGATTTTAGCAACAGCCTTTTGTTGGCAAAAGAAGCAGGATCCCTTCATATTCTAAAAATAAACTACAAGGAGTCAGAAGGGCAGGAAGGGAAGCAAAAGAGAGAGGCCATTAAAAGGAAAAATTGTAAAATCCCACTCAAGTCCAACTTCTCTAAATGGTCAGCCTGTGGTTGGACTCGAGACTGGGGAGTCCAAGTCTTCTCTAACTTCAGTGAGCAGATGAATCACCTGGAGATGTTGTTGAAATGCAGATACCGACTCAATAGGTCCAGGGTGGGGTCTGAGATGTGTTATTTCTAACAGGCTCCCAGGTGATGCTGATGCTGCTGGTCCTCGGACCACACTTTGAGAAGCAAGGCTCTTAAGGCTCAGGTGGCTGCAGCTGTGGGACTACCTGCATGTTTGTTCTAAAGCTCTGGGATGTCTCCAGGAAGAAGCCTGCAGCCTGAGGGGACCACAGAGCCCTCCAGCCTTTCCTAGTAAGCATCAGACCCTGCAGTAGCCCCACCACCACTTCAATGGAGAAAGTGAGGTGGGAATGGGAGTGGGAATGGGAATGGGAACACTGCCCCCTCCCTCCCCT
>NW_007728468.1:244900-248763 GCF_000696425.1 Galeopterus variegatus | reverse complement strand
TCTCCACACGGGATCTGAACCCTCGGCGGGAGCGCCGCCGCGCTTCCCAAGCGGCGCACTATAGCAGTGCGCCACCGGGCCGGCCCTTGATAAATGNCCGGCAACGGATCGCATCCCTCAGTGTCGCGCCCGTACCGGACCAGGACCGGCCACGGGATTGCAACCCTTGGTGTTGCTTCCGCCCCTCACTCAGCCAGTGAGCGGCCGGTCTGTATGTGGGATCCGAACCCTCGGCGGGAGCGCCGCCGCGCTTCCCAAGCGGCGCACTATAGCAGTGCGCCACCGGGCCGGCCCTTGATAAATGTTTTGACGATGAGAAGGAAGATGCTTTTTTGAAAATGACCTTGCCCATTTAGGTCTCAGGTTCATTTATAAGCCATTGTCTCTTCAGAGAACCAAGCTAAAACCAACACAGTCCAAATAGCAAGTTTATGATGATATTCATATAATAGACAGTGATATAAGAAGAAAATCGTTTTTTGGAGTTTTGGGTTTTTTTTTTTTTTTTTTTTTTTTGCAACTGGCTGGTATAGGGATCTGGACCCTTGACCTTGGTGTTACAGCATTGTGCACTAATTAGCTGAGCTAACCAGCCAGCCTGAAGAAAATACATTTAAACCTGAGTTCCAAACTCTATTCTTGTCCCATTTCATTTCCAAGTTTATTGATATTTGATTTTTTTTCCCCATGTCAGAGGCAATCTTAGGAAACTTCCACCCCGGAACTCCCAACAACCACCCAAAGCAACGTCAATTAAGCACTTACCTTAAATAATCTCTTTACCCATATATTTGACTCAAAGATTTTACACAACAGTTACACCACAATCCTGTTCTACACATTTTCCTGACATCTGCACTTTTATTTTATTTTATTTTATTTTTCCCTTTTTGTCTTTTTTTGTGACCGGCAATGGATTGCAACCCTCAGTGTTGCGCCCGTACCGGACCGGGACCGCCAACGGGATCGCAACCCTCGGTGTTGCGCTCGCACCTCGCTCAGCCAGTGAGCGGCCGGTCTGTATGTGGGATCCGAACCCTCGGCGGGAGCGCCGCCGCACTCCCAAGCGGCGTACTGTAGCAGTGCTCCACCGGGCCGGCCCGACATCTGCACTTTTAAATATGGTTTTCCATATTATCTAGCTGAAAGCTATTGTTTTGTTTTCCTGATTACACAGCACCTTCATCCTAAGTAAGATGCTTTGTTCTTAGATCATTTGTGCAAATAAAAAGTAACCGCTGGGTAAGGTTAAGTGAAGAGACACTGGACTTTTAAATGTCCTTTTCTTAAATAAAATTTGAAGCAAGGGAACAGAAATCTGGTTGTGACTTTATCACTGAGATTCTGTGTCATCCAAAAGATGAGGAAAATGACCAAGTGTGTCACCATGGAGAACTTTGGCATAGAATACATTCTAAGTCACTGGTTTTCCATCTTTTTCCTCTTAATTCAGTTCCAGAAACCCTCCCACAGGGTTTTTAACAATTCCCTGTGCCCAAAGTAACCCTCCCCCAGCCCCCACCACACTCATCAAAGCCTAGAAGAGCAATAGAGAGCCCTGCAAGCTCCCCTGTGAGGTCAAGGCAACTCACAGGGTGGACCAGTGCAGAGGGGCGTGCAGATTTCTAGAGCATTGAGAAAGGCCTCTCTCTCCCCCAATCCTTCCCCCAAAATCACACAGAAAGTTCTCTAACAGGGGAAAGAACGTTATTAAAGTTAAGGGATAAAATGAAAACTTCCCTTAGAAAGAAAGGCCACACAGTGACTTAGACTCATTCATTTATTCCTTGATTCATCCGTGTCCAACACTGTATATGTTGAGCATCCTCACTCAGAGGCCCTGTGCCAAGGTCCTGCGGGGGACAGAGGTGCCATCGAGGAACTCGGAGCTTCACGGAAAAGGCAGACATTTACAACTCACTGTGACGACTGCAGGATTCAGCACAAACATAGGGGGTTAGGGGGAGAGGGAAAGAGCACACTGAAATGTAAAACACAGAAACCAGAGCCTTTCCAGGGAATGAAGGAGACACCAATGAGGAAGGTCACTAGAGGGAGTCATGGAGAAGTGTTGGCTGTCCCAACAGCCATGCCCTCTTCTTCCTTCACGCAGGGCCTGGGTTTTGTTTGGCTCTTTGCCTCTGACTTGTGTGACTCCCTGCCATGGCCTGAATATCTGTGTCCCCTCCAAAATTCATGCATTGAAATCCTCCCCACGTGATGATGATATTAGAAGGCAGGGCCTTCGGGGGATGATTAGATCATGAGGATGGAGCCCCCATGAATGGGACAGTGCCCTTATTTAAGAGGCCCTTGAGAGACCCCTCACCCCTTCTGGCATGGGAGGACACAGTGACAAGGCAGCACCTATAAATCAGAAAGCAGGCCTCACCAGACACCAATTTGCCAGTTCCTTGATCTTGGACTTCCCAGCCTCCAGAAATATGAGAAACAAGTTTCTGTTGTTTAAAAGCCACCTGGTTTAAGACATTGTTATAGCAGCCTGAAAGGACTAAGACAGAGGGGCCTACCCTGTAGACTGACTCACCCACGGTAATCCATTCCCTTGCCAGTGACTGATTTAATAAAGGACACATAACAGAATTTACAAGCGACACTTGAGGGGACATCAGCAGTGATGCAACCAGGAATGATTTCCTCTCTCATAAAATGATACTTCAGGAATGTATTCTATACCAAGGTTCTCCCACAGGGCATTGCTGTAACTCCATGTGCTGCCTGGAACTCTGGAAGCCATCTTATAACCATGAAGAAAACTAAATGCGACAAGGTTACCACGGCAGAAAAGAAACCCATTCTTTGATGACATTATTGGGTCATCCCAGAAGTGCCCTACCTCAAGATTTCTTATCAGTGAAATTAGAAATTTTCCTTGTCATTTTAGCTATGTGGAGCTGTTTTGTGATACCTACAGCCAAAAGCATCCCGACACAACGTGCTTCACAATTTTGTGGAGGCAACCCTCCCTGCAGGCCTCCTTGCTGTTACCAGTTCATCTGTTAAATAGACAAGCTAAATTCCCAAGGCCCGTACACAGAGTAACCTTGTTATTTTTTCCCCAGCTTTATTTATGAAAATAAAATTAATTTTCTAGCCCATGAATTAAACATTGCTGCTGCCGGCTGAAAGATTTTAGCAACAGCCTTTTGTTGGCAAAAGAAGCAGGATCCCTTCATATTCTAAAAATAAACTACAAGGAGTCAGAAGGGCAGGAAGGGAAGCAAAAGAGAGAGGCCATTAAAAGGAAAAATTGTAAAATCCCACTCAAGTCCAACTTCTCTAAATGGTCAGCCTGTGGTTGGACTCGAGACTGGGGAGTCCAAGTCTTCTCTAACTTCAGTGAGCAGATGAATCACCTGGAGATGTTGTTGAAATGCAGATACCGACTCAATAGGTCCAGGGTGGGGTCTGAGATGTGTTATTTCTAACAGGCTCCCAGGTGATGCTGATGCTGCTGGTCCTCGGACCACACTTTGAGAAGCAAGACCTGGAGATGTTGTTGAAATGCAGATACCGACTCAATAGGTCCAGGGTGGGGTCTGAGATGCGTTATTTCTAACAGGCTCCCAGGTGATGCTGATGCTGCTGGTCCTCGGACCACACTTTGAGAAGCAAAGCTCTTAAGGCTCAGGTGGCTGCAGCTGTGGGACTACCTGCATGTTTGTTCTAAAGCTCTGGGATGTCTCCAGGAAGAAGCCTGCAGCCTGAGGGGACCACAGAGCCCTCCAGCCTTTCCTAGTAAGCATCAGACCCTGCAGTAGCCCCACCACCACTTCAATGGAGAAAGTGAGGTGGGAATGGGAGTGGGAATGGGAATGGGAACACTGCCCCCTCCCTCCCCT
>NW_007728468.1:236910-244008 GCF_000696425.1 Galeopterus variegatus | reverse complement strand
AAGGGGATCTTAACCCTTGACTTGGTGGTGTCAGCACCACGCTCAGCCAGTGAGCTAACCGGCCATCCCTATATAGGGATCCGAACCCGTGGCCTTGGTGTTATCAGCACCACACTCTCCCGAGTGAACCATAGGCCAGCCCCCACCCCCGCACTTCTTAGAAGCAGGGAAAAGAGTGGAGAACAGAGGGAAAAAAGGGGAAGTGGATGGCGCTCTGGGTCTGGAGTGAGTTTGTTATACCCTTAGGATTCCTTTAGTAATTTATTCCCCAGGACTGAGTCTGAGCCTGTGAAATCAAATGCCCAACTGAGACATTGCTCCCAGCCCCGCTCAGCGCCGGGCAGCCTGAGGCAGGCGGCCAGCCCTGCTGCAGGCCCACCTAGCCCAGGGGCTGCTCAAGGCCAATGCCAAGATGTGCGAAGGTGTTTGTCTCAGCATCTTCCCTGAACAGTTCACACACATCCCACCAGCAAGTGTCTCATCTAGAAATTGGGCTTCCGGCCATTCGGTCATACTGGAAATCACTGGTGTGTGTGACGGGCTGAGAGGAGGAGGTGAGGGTCAGGTAGTCTTGCTGAATTGTCCTTGCCCCTGGGGCTCAGTGCTCCAGCCACGTCTCCCACCTGCCTTCATCTCCGTCACCACTCTACTCTCCAGCCGCTGAACAGTTGGGTCCCTACCCTACCCTGCCTGTCTCTCCTTGGGACATTTGCTCAGCCAAGCCCTCACCAGTCAGCCCTGCTCCCCAATGCTGGCATGGCTTCTCCAGCCCCAAGGCGCTCTGGAACGAATGCTGCCTTGGCGGCTGTCACCTGGGCACCTGTCTCTCCAGCTGCCCTGTAAGTGCCATGAAGTCAGGGATGGTGCCAGTGCTAGACAGGTAATGTATGAGTAATACATCATATTGAATAAGGAAATGGAACTATGGTTCTCAGCCCAGCCGTACATCAGAAACACCTGAATGGCTTTTTAAAAAAAAATCCAAGGCATCACTCTTAAAGATTCCAATTCAGTAGGTCTGAGTAGGGGGCCTGGGCTTCTGAAAAATTAAAAAGCTACCCAAGTGATTCTGATGTGCAGCCATTTTTGACAATCACTAGAACAACAACAAAATAATGAATTAGTGGATGAATATATGACTGCACACAGGACTGTCAGGATCTCTCTGGCCATCCACACACATAATACACAATGGGCATTTATGACAGGACAACTGGTACCTGTTGTGACCACCAATCCATTGCCAGGGAAAAGAAAATGAGAGACAAACTGCCTTCACCCATGACCAGGGCTTTCTGACAACCAGGGCACTTGCTTTATCCAGGGGGCTGGCTGGAACAAGTCTCACCCTCCAGCAGAAAAGCTAAACCAAGGAAAGGAGTGAAATGAAGCACTAAGGGCTAAAACTCACTCTGGGCTGGCTGGCAGGCCAAGCTCTTTATTGTTTCATTTCACTCTAGCTGCAACCTGACGTTGTTTGTACTGCTTCTATCCCATCATGTACCAGCAGGAGACACTGAGGTGAGAGGTAAGTGATTTGCTCAAGGCTATACACAGGGGCTGGGCTTTGAACTCAGACCCAGAACACTTGACCTTGTATTATAACACCATGCTCTCACCAATTGAGCTAACTAGCCAGCCCCTGCAAAGCCCATACTCTTAACCCCAAGGTTGTGGCACTTCCAAAGAAACATGGGGCAGAGGGACAGGTAGACTGCATGCCAGAGACCGCGAAATGTCAAAATAAAGGTTGAGGAAAAAAAAATCACCCAAAGACACTTTCTTTTGCAGATTCTTAAAAAAAACAACAACACTGTGTCTGTGTCCCCTTTTGCAAATCTATCACTGGCTTTTCCAAGCAATTATTACAATTTTATGCAATACGCAGAACTAGATAGGGGGAGAACTAAAACACAGCAAGGTCATGATCAAATATTTGGATTTAAAAGCTGTGCCTTACATTTGAACCTCAAGCACTCGGAGTGTCGACAGACGACAAAGCCAGTGCAGGTTTCATGACCAGGCCCTTGCCCTGGGAGGTAATAATAATAGATAGCATTGAGTGTCTACTCTCCAGCAAGCACTTTAACATATNCAGCCCCAAGGCGCTCTGGAACGAATGCTGCCTTGGCGGCTGTCACCTGGGCACCTGTCTCTCCAGCTGCCCTGTAAGTGCCATGAAGTCAGGGATGGTGCCAGTGCTAGACAGGTAATGTATGAGTAATACATCATATTGAATAAGGAAATGGAACTATGGTTCTCAGCCCAGCCGTACATCAGAAACACCTGAATGGCTTTTTAAAAAAAAATCCAAGGCATCACTCTTAAAGATTCCAATTCAGTAGGTCTGAGTAGGGGGCCTGGGCTTCTGAAAAATTAAAAAGCTACCCAAGTGATTCTGATGTGCAGCCATTTTTGACAATCACTAGAACAACAACAAAAAAATGAATTAGTGGATGAATATATGACTGCACACAGGACTGTCAGGATCTCTCTGGCCATCCACACACATAATACACAATGGGCATTTATGACAGGACAACTGGTACCTGTTGTGACCACCAATCCATTGCCAGGGAAAAGAAAATGAGAGACAAACTGCCTTCACCCATGACCAGGGCTTTCTGACAACCAGGGCACTTGCTTTATCCAGGGGGCTGGCTGGAACAAGTCTCACCCTCCAGCAGAAAAGCTAAACCAAGGAAAGGAGTGAAATGAAGCACTAAGGGCTAAAACTCACTCTGGGCTGGCTGGCAGGCCAAGCTCTTTATTGTTTCATTTCACTCTAGCTGCAACCTGACGTTGTTTGTACTGCTTCTATCCCATCATGTACCAGCAGGAGACACTGAGGTGAGAGGTAAGTGATTTGCTCAAGGCTATACACAGGGGCTGGGCTTTGAACTCAGACCCAGAACACTTGACCTTGTATTATAACACCATGCTCTCACCAATTGAGCTAACTAGCCAGCCCCTGCAAAGCCCATACTCTTAACCCCAAGGTTGTGGCACTTCCAAAGAAACATGGGGCAGAGGGACAGGTAGACTGCATGCCAGAGACCGCGAAATGTCAAAATAAAGGTTGAGGATATTATAACACCATGCTCTCACCAATTGAGCTAACTAGCCAGCCCCTGCAAAGCCCATACTCCTTAACCCCAAGGTTGTGGCACTTCCAAAGAAACATGGGGCAGAGGTACAGGTAGACTGCATGCCAGAGACCGCGAAATGTCAAAATAAAGGTTGAGGGAAAAAAAATCACCCAAAGACACTTTCTTTTGCAGATTCTTAAAAAAAACAACAACACTGTGTCTGTGTCCCCTTTTGCAAATCTATCACTGGCTTTTCCAAGCAATTATTACAATTTTATGCAATACGCAGAACTAGATAGGGGGAGAACTAAAACACAGCAAGGTCATGATCAAATATTTGGATTTAAAAGCTGTGCCTTACATTTGAACCTCAAGCACTCGGAGTGTCGACAGACGACAAAGCCAGTGCAGGTTTCATGACCAGGCCCTTGCCCTGGGAGGTAATAATAATAGATAGCATTGAGTGTCTACTCTCCAGCAAGCACTTTAACATATGCCCCAATTCTTAAAATAACTGTCAGCTCAGTATACTGTCCCCATTTTACAAACGAGGAAACTGAGGCTCAAGAAACTATAAAGGGACAAATCAGAAGTTGAACTAATTGGCAATGCTGGGATTCCAGCCCTGGTTTCTACTCTGCAGCTCTATTTCCCATTTCATGTTCACAGTGCAGTTTGCAGTGACTCTGACCAGTTTTAGAAAAAAACTGAGTTAATATTGTTAACCTCAACCTATATTTATACTTGAGACTATTAAGCCAGCAAAAGCACATTCTATTTTCTCCGGTTTTGCTGCAACCCAGCCAGGGGTAAGGCTCTTAGTGCTTGCCCATTTATTAAAACTCAAGAGTTGCAACAACAGTGGGCTGGGAATTATAGGCTTAAAAGGAAGATTCATTCACTCTTTTTTTTTTTAAGCTTTTTAGTAGCTTAATTGAACATTAAAGATTTTTTTAAATGATGACTCAAGGGAACAGGGATGGGGAAAGCCAAGGCACAACTGAGACCCTAAGAGACTCAGAGAGATGATTTGGCCCTGTTTCTATAGCAGTTGTAACTGGATATGCTCAGAAAATCCCACAGAAAAAAACTGAAGATGAGGTGAGTTGTTAGCTGAACAAAAAGATTCTTAGCTACTAAATAGTGATCTTTTGGATGAAAATATGAGGCAGATAGAATGAAAGGGAAGGGAATGAGGGAGAGAGGAAGTACAGAAGGATTTGTGTTCATCTGTCTTTGGGAACTTTCAAAAAGAGCCCTTAATTCCAAAGCCAAAGCAATTGTTTCCATGCAAGAGAGGCAATGAAGCAAAGTTCTGCACCAGCTTTGTGGTCTTTACTGTGCTGCAGAATGGCCTTTTTTTCCTTCTACTAAAGAAAAAGAGCCAATATGAGGACCAATAATAATAATGGCAGCTAATAACTACTTAATACCGACCAAGGGTCGGGGCTGTGCTGAATGATTTACATATATTATATAACTTAATTCTCACAGCATTATGAGCAAGTAATAGTAATATACACATTTTATAGGTGAGAAAACTGAGGTTCAGAATGCTCATCTATCCAAGGCCATGCAGCTGGTAAGTAAGGAGAGCAGGGATTCCCATTCAGATCTGCCTTTCCACTGAGCTTTGCTCACCCTAGAAAACCTGGAGGCAAGACAGGCCACAGATTCTTCAGGTGCCTAAGCAACCTAAGGGACTTGATGGAAAACAAGCACAACCCAACAAAGACATCAGGACCATCCCAAATGTGGATGCAGATTACCAAGTGCCTCACAGAAGACAATTCATCTTTGGGTGATTCTCAAATTTGACAGAATGACTGGTGGACCAGTGCCTTCCAAACTCCAGCTTCTCCTGACTGCCCCTCTGCCCACACTGCCTTGTTAATCTCTGCCACTTTTCAGCTTCCTTGCCGTCGGCTGAATCCCACTCAGGAGGGTCCAGGTGCTCCAGCAACCAGAAGGGCACCAGAGAATCCTGTATCTGCCTTAACCAATGGTCACATTTGCCATGGGGCAAGATGGAAGAGGGACAGCTGACCCATCAAGGCAGCAGGGCAAATTAGTGCCTGGCCTGCCTGGTACTGTCACTTATCCTGTGAGGAGAAAAAAACCATGATGTCACCGAGGACCACAATTAGGGGACTTGGATTGCATTTAGGAAGAAACCAGAAAAGTCCCTGATGTTTCTGGGAGTCAACAGCCAGATGCCTGCAGACAATCAAGGAAAAGCTCCACAGGGAAGCAGCCCCAGAACTTCCACCTCAATACATGACTGCTGGTCATAACTCCCGGCTCTACTTATGGTGGGAGTCAGGGCATTGGCTGTCCCGTTGGCCAGAAACCCTCAAAGCAGGCACTTTTGTGAGTCCAAGCCTTCAGGTGAAGATTTTTTTCCTCTAGTTGGAGTTTACTTTCCATCCTTGAAACTTATAAGCTCATCCCTGAGAATGTGGGGCCCCAAGAACATTCTGTTCTGACAGCCTGCCCACTCAGAAAACTGGGAGGATAAGACGGGAGAACAATTTGCTCTGGCCGGAGGGAGAATCATAAAAAGTGGAGGGTTAGGCAATGGATGAGGTTGGACTGAACAACCTGATGGATCTTTCATGGGTGACATTTTACCACCGTGTAAAATACTCTCTGCACACTGCACACCTAATGCATGCCCTGCTGGGTGCACTGCATGGATGCCTCCTGTTTCCAGGGCAACCTTACCTGGGGTGGAGGGTGGCAAGCAATAGATGGGCAAAGCCTATTTCCTTGACAATTCAGGTCCCTCAAGCGGATCAGCAGCCCACTGGGGTATGAACTCGGCCCTAATGCTAGACAGAACCAATGGGAGAGGTAGTGGAAAAGGGCCTCCAGTGGGGGGAAATTTGTGGGTCACAGCATCAGGGTCTTCAATGAAAACCCTACGTCAACGCTCCCCTGGTTTCTCCGGTTGCCATTTACCCTAGCCACCATTACAACTGATCTTTGCTGGTCTCTGATTGTTCCTCATTTCTTCCCTCAAAAGAGATCCATTAGAAAAGATCCACTGTTTGAGGGGCTGGCCCATGGCTCACCTGGGAGAGTGTGGTGCTGATAACACCAAGGCCACAGGTTCAGATCCCCATATAGGCATGGCTGGTTAGCTCACTTGGGAGAGTGTGGTGCTGACAACACCAAGTCAAGGGTTACGATCCCCTTACCAGTCATCTTTAAAAAAGAAAAGAAAAGAAAAGATCCACTCTTTGGAATGTTTCTAAGTCACAGTTTGGAACCTTGAAACTACAACCATCCATCATTGTCTGGTTTTTCTTTTCTTTCTTTTTTGTTTTTTGGAGGCAATAAAGTAGGGAGAGAATTAAGATTTAGAGAATGGAGCCAATGAAGAGTAGCGAAGGCAGGAGTCTATCCAGGGAGGTACAAAAATGGGGCTTGGCAACATCACCCACAAAGGGGAAACCAGATTCCTACAGTGTGTTGACTTCTCCGAGGAAGCCAGAGGAGTTTGGGCCAAGGGAGGTATCCTCAGGTCCGAGGTCTTTCAGAACAAAGACCACAGAGAGTGGTCTGGAAAGGGCAGAGGTGACTTGGCAAACCTGGAGAGGAGTGCCTTGTCCTTGTGGCTCCTGGTCGAATGCCAGGGTCTTGGGGCTCTGGATGTAAGGAGTGCAGCCTGTGGAGCTCCAGGCATGTAAGATAATATGTTAAGAGCTCACTTCTCCCTGAACAACTCTCTCTTAACACTGCAGCTATTAAAGATAAACCCCAATCCCTAGAGGCCAGTGGGCTCTGAAGTCCAACACACAGCCCAGCCTGTGGAAGCTAGGGTGAGGAGTTCACTGGAGGCTCTGGGCAGTGAGGGCTTTGGTTGACAGTGTGGGAGTGGCAATGGCTAACTGTCATACAATCTAGTCATTTGGAGATAAGGGAAGGAGGCAGACAGCCAGAGAATTAAACCAACATATAACAAACGTGGTGAAAAGGACACAGAATCAAGGAGGTACACTGGGGG
>NW_007728468.1:229670-235910 GCF_000696425.1 Galeopterus variegatus | reverse complement strand
GGGGGGGGAAGGGGGGGGTGAGGCAGGGGATTAGTGGAGCTTTGGGGGGACTTTAAAGGCTTTTGGGATTTCCAAAGACCCCTACCTCTCACTATCCCTGGACTCACAGTTCCCTCGCTGAGCCACACCCCCTGAGAGAGATCCACTTTCTGGATGGGTTTGCTTTCAAGAGCAGGACTGCAGGGTTTCAAGGGAAGGCTTGGAACCCTTGTGGCCCTGTTATCTACCTAGGCATTTGCAGCTGGCACTATGCCGAATGAGAAGCTTTGTAGAAAGAGGTTTTTATTTTCTTCCTTCCGCTTCCCCTCTGGAAATAAAAGTAGGTTGTGTTTCTCCTGCCTTCATTCCTTAGAGATCTCAGAAACGGGAGCTGAAAGGGCTTCTTGGATTACCTCGTCAAATTCCCAGCCCAGCATATCAATGCCTCTGCCTTTAGTCCTGGCTACTGCCGCTTCGGTGACAGAGGCCAAAACCAGGGGCGCTGCGAGGTGATTCAGAGACCACGACTGGGGTCGTGGAGGGCAGGCATGGGACCCCCTGGGGCTCCCTTCCCTACCGGCAGGGATGGGGGTGCAAGGAAGGAGGATGCAGGAGAGCCACAGGTGCACTCACGGGTGCGGGACAGACCCGCACTGGCCAGATGGTTACAAGGCCTGGAGAGCTCTGTAGGGCCACAGTAGGGGCTTCGTGCCGGGAGCAGAGCGCTCTCGCCATGGGCTCGGTTTGCTCGCTGAGAAACTTCTGGGTCCGCGGAACCGCAACTGGGTATAGAAGATCACGGAGAGGGCAGGGACAGGGGCCTTGGAGAGGCAGGAAGGAAACTGGATTCTTCCATTTGGTGCGCGAAAACCAAGATTCGATCCTATGCGGGGTCTCTGCCTCCCCCCACCCCCCTTGTCCTTAACTCGGACCGAAAGTCTGTCGCTCGCGGAGGAGACTGAAAAGCTGAAAGGCGGGAGACAGAAGAGAGTCTGGGACCCGCAGGCACAACACAACCATCCCTCCCGTCCTCCCTCCCTCGGAGCCCGATGCAGCCTGCGCCTAGCCTCTCCCTTCGCGCGCCTGGGCGCACAGCGGGCCGCCGCAGGACTCGGGGTCCCTCGCGCTCTCCATTAGGGAGCCTGCGAATGCGCTTACTTCAGAAGACCTGGACAGAAATACCTGCCAGTCCCCAAAGGCGGACAACTGGATGCCGAGGCGGCCGTGGGGGAGGCGAGGGGAGGCGAGGGGAGAGCGGAGGGGGCACCTCACCGCCAGCGGCCAAGGGCGGTCGCGCTCCCCGGCGCGGTCTCGCCACGGTGCCCCGGCCGCAGGGGGCGCCGGCGGGACTTACCCCAGAGCAGAGTGAGCGGCTTGGCTTTGGGGATGAGCACCAGGGAGTACACGGCCCCCAAGTGGAGCAGGCTCATCAGGACCACGTTCCTCCAGACGATGTTCTGCCGCCGCCCGCGCGCGCCTGGATTCTCCTGGTCGCCGCCGCCCTCCAAGCTCTCGAGCCCGGCACGGATTTCCTCCTTGGCGTCGCAGAAGGGGACCTTCCCCGCGTCGGCGGCCGGGCCTGGCATGGCTGGGGAGAGGGGGGCGCTCAGCCTGCGCCGAGCTCTCGGGTGGGGACGAAGGCTTCTGCCTTTCAGGAGGATTCTCCGCACGTTGCGTTCCCGCCTTCCCACCGTTTCTCTCCGGCTCCTTCTCTCCTCTTCGGGCGGTCAGCGTGGCCTACGGATGCAAATCCTGGCGGCCGGCATCTGTCGCTGGCGTACCACCCATGCCGCTGCCCGGGCTGAACTCGGCTGGGAGGGAGCCGCGGAAGAACCCGCATAGCTACAGCCAATCAGCATTGCCCGTGGAGCTCGGGAAGAGAAAAGCGCCCCCTAGGCCTCCGCCGCCCGGCTCCCCACGGTCGGACGGGCGAGCCCGCTGGGCAGGGCTTGGCAGCCTCCCCCCGGGGCTGGGGGTGCTGGCGGGGGCGGGTGGGATGCGGCTCCCGGGACTGGGAGCCTGCAAAGCGGCCCACAGCACTTCTGTTCGGGTGTGTGTGTGTATGTGTGTGTTTCTCCAGTCCCCCAAAATACCTTACCCAGACTATCCCTTTTGAGAACCTCCCCCCCCCCTTTTTTTACTTCTCATGCCACAGGCCACCCGGGTTGGAGAATTTTAAATACTTGCCCGGAGTCGCAACACAAGTTAAGGCCAGATCCGTGGTGAGAATCGGAAGTCCCTGTGCCTGCGGTTAGTAAGGCTCCCTCGGGGCCAGTGGAGGGATGGAGGGCAGCCACTCTTAATTAAGCAGCTGTGGATGATCTAGGCACACAGTAAGTGCTCAATCAGTGCCTGTGAGGTGATACATAGATGATTTGGGGCTGGTTAGCAGCCCGCAATGCCCCGCCCACCGCTCAGCCCATCAGCCGCACAGCTCTGTTGATAGTACGATCGCGCTTCTGGACCTGCTCCTTAGCGCTCGGTGATGGAATAATATCTAAAAGTCAGCACCACTGAGAATCGGACTTCCGAAAAAATTAGGAAAATTTTAGGAAAACTAGCCTGTGAAAAATTTGCCCATTTCTCCTCTCCTAACGCAGAGGATTTAGAGCTGTCCAGAGAGGGCTCTAGCTGCACAGAAAGTGCAGACAGGGGTGAGCTGAAAGTGTTCCGAACAGGTGTGGCTGCACCCGCAGGTGAACAGCAGAAGGAAAACGGCTCTGGTCTGGAAGCCAGGGGCTCTGAGTTCTAGTTTTAACTCGCTGTGACCCAACTGAGCTCTCTAGGCACAAATTTCCTTACCTGGGAAATATTCAGCTTGCAAATTCCTATGAACGTGAGTTTGGAGGGGTGCCATTATGTTAACAAAAAAAAGAAGAAGAAAGGAGGAGGAGGAGAAGAAAGGAGGAGGAGGAGGAGGAGGAGGAGGAAAAAAGAAGAAGAAGAAGAAGAAGAGACCCGTTCTTAGGAATCCTTTCCAGGATTCCAGGAGAGGGGGACAAATCACAAAGAACTGACTTCATGAAAGGGCCATGCATGAGCATCTTATTGATGCTCTCCCAGCTCCCCACAGTCAACAGACCCATCTACTCCCTGTGTACAGACTGTCCTTTCTCTCCGGGGTGGACCACTTGCTCAGCCAAAAGCCTCTCTCTGGGTTACTGTAAAGACTCACCCTGCCCTCACTCTAACCATTCAGTCAATGGTTTGGCATTTATTTGGGCACCTGCTATGTGCCAGGACTATTGGGCACTGGCAATACAAGGATGAATAAGGTATGATCCCTGCCCTAAAGGAGCTCCCCATCTAGAAGTGAAGACTTACCAAATAAATGTAACCTCTTGGCTATGACCTTGAAAGAGCAGAAAGTTCCATTATCAGAAAAAAAAAATTTTTTTTTCATTAGGCTTCAAACATACATACAACGAATCCAGGAGAAGCAGCAAAATAGTTCTTTACCTTCCCCCCTCAGTGCCTTTTCTGTTAGATAAGCTGCTGTATCTTGAATCTGTATTTAATGAACATCTTCCTCTCTTCCCTCCAGTATGTCAGACTGAGTAGGGCCAATCATTTCAGTTGCGTGTCCTCATGATGGAGAAGGGGATGTTTCTCTGTGTTGGAGGAGGATAGAAATGTTCTTTAGATTTTTCAGATTCTGCCAATAAAACTATGGCTGAAAAAAAATGGTCCCTCAGATCTGTCCAGCCTCATAGTGAAACATCTATGAGATACACGATATATTCTTGCTAATAAGTGACTATCCCTGTAGCATATTATGCCATGAGGGTCACTGCCTCTATTCTCTATCTTGCCAAAGCCCTAGTATATTTTCTTAGCTTCTGGTCAGAACCCCAGAAGTGAATGAGTATTTATCTCAACCCAGGATGGGGGCAAACAGGACAGTAATCTTTATCCTGTCCAGCAAATAATTACCAGGAATGTGATGAGCCATAATGGCGGTATGTGCAAGATAACATGGAGGCACAAAGGAGGGAGTAGTTAATTCACACTAGAGGCAGCAGAGTGATATCTGGATGAGGATTTTAAAAATATATTTAATTGTGATAAAATATCTGTAATATAAATTTTGTGATCTTAACCATCTTTAAGTGTATAGTTTAGTAGTATTAAGTATATTCACATTGTTGTATAACCAATCTCCAGAAATTTTTCATCTTGCAAAATGGAAACTCCATGCCCATTAAACTCCCCATTTCTACCTCCCTCCAACCCCTAGTAACCACCATGCTACTTTCTGTTTCTATGAATTTGACTACACTGTATACCTCATATAAGTGAAATCATACAGGATTTGTCTTTTTGTGACTGTCTTATTTCACTTAGCATAATGTCTTCAAGGCTCATCACGGTTGTAGCATGTGTTAGAATTTCCTTCCTTTTTAAGGCTGACTAATACTCCACTGGATGTATATACCACATTTTGCTCATCCGTTCATCCATCAATCAACACTTGGGTTGTTTTCACCTTTTGGCTACTATGAATAATGGTGCTATGAACATGGGTGTACAATTTATTCTCAAAATCCTCTTTTCAATTCTTTTGGATATATACCCAGAAGTGGTATTGCTGGCTCTTATGGGATTTCTGTGTTTAATTATTTTAGGAATTGCCATACTGTTTTCCACAGCAGCTGTACCATTTCATCTTCCCATCGGCAGTGCACAAGGGTTCCAATTTCTCTACATCCTCACCAACACCTCTATTCTGTTTTTTAGATAATAGCCATTCTAATGGGTGTAAAGTGATATTATGGTTTTGATTGCATTTCCTTAACAATTAATGATGTTGGGCATCTTTTCATGTGCCTGCTGGCCTCTTTGAAGAAATGTCTATTCAAGTCCTTTGCCTATTTTTTAATTGGATTTTTGATGTTGTTGAGTTGTAGGAGTTCTGTATATTCTAGATATCAACCCCTTGTCAGATACATTATTTGAAAATATTTTCTTCCATTCTGTAGGTTGCCTTTTCACTCTGTTGATTGTGTCCTTTGATGTGCAGAAGTTTTAAATTTTGATGTAGTCCAGTTTTTCTATTTTTACTTTTATTGCTTGTGCTTTTAGTGTCATAGCCAAGAAATCATTGCCAAATCCAATGTCATGAAGCTTTCCCTCTATTTTTTTTTTGGCAGCTGGCTGATTTGGGGATCTGAACTCTTGACCTTGATGTTACCAATGCCATGATGTTGCCAAATAAGCTAACCAACCAGCCCTTATATTTTCTGTTAAGAGTTTTATACCTCTTATGTTTAGGTCTTTGATCCATTTTGAGTTAATTTTTCTATATTGTATAAAGTGAGGCCCACTTTCATTCTTTTGCATGTGGATATCCAGTTTTCCAAGCACCATTTGTTGAAAAGACTATTCTTGTCCCATTGACACCCTGTTGAATATTATTAGACCACATATGTGAGGGTTTTTTTTTTTCCTGGACACTCTATTCTATTACATTGGTCTGTATGTCTGTCTTTATGCCAGTGCCAAACCATTTTGAATTCTTGTCCCATTGACACCCTGTTGAATATTATTAGACCACATATGTGAGGGTTTTTTTTTCCTGGACACTCTATTCTATTACATTGGTCTGTATGTCTGTCTTTATGCCAGTGCCAAACCATTTTGGTTATCATAGCTTTGTAATACATTTTGAAATCAGCAAGTTTGATTTCAAATTTGATTCCAAATTTATCCTTCTTTTTCAATATTGTTTTGGCTATTTGGTGTTCATTGGGATTCCATATGAATTTTAGGATGACTTTTTCTAATCCTGCCAAAAAAGCTGTTGGAGATTTTCACAGGGAGTGCAATAAACCTGCAGATCATGTTAGGTAGTGGGTTAGTCCATTTCTGTTGCTTATAACAAAATACTTGGAACTGGGTGATTTATAAAGAAAACAAAACTTATTGCTTACAGTTTTGGAGACTGGGAAGTCCAAAGTCCAGGGAACACATTTGGTGAGGGCTCTGTCCTGGTGGTGACTACAGAGATTCAGGGTATCACATTACAAAATGGTGGAACAGAGCGATACTAACCTCTCACAAGCTCTTCTTTTTTTTTTTTTTTTTTTTTTTTTTTTTTGTGTCCGGCAACGGGATCGCAACCCTTGGTGTTGCGCCCTCACCTCGCTCAGCCAGTAAGCGGGAACCAGTCTGTATGTGGGATCCGAACCCTCGGCGGGAGCGCCGCCGCGCTCCCAAGCAGCGCACTGTAGCAGTGCGCTACCGGGCCGGCCCATGCTCTTC
>NW_007728468.1:227958-229632 GCF_000696425.1 Galeopterus variegatus | reverse complement strand
CAGAGCGATACTAACCTCTCACAAGCTCTTCTTTTTTTTTTTTTTTTTTTTTTTGTCTTTTTTCGTGTCCGGCAACGGGATCGCAACCCTCAGTGTCGCACCCGCACCTCGCTCAGCCAGTGAGCGGGAACCGGTCTGTATGTGGGATCTGAACCCTCGGCGGGAGCGCCACCGCACTCCCAAGCGGCGCACTGTAGCAGTGCGCTACTGGGCCGGCCCATGCTCTTCTTTTAAAGCCCTCAAAACCGTGCTCTTGACCACCATTTTTAATCCATTCACTACAATATGGTCCTGTAATCTAATCACCTCTTCAAGGCCTCACCTTTCAATTACCATAATAGGATTTCCCACCTTCTTAACACTGTCATAGTGGGGGTCAAGTTTTGGGGGAACACTCAATCCAAGACAGGTAGTTTTGACATCTTAATGATATCAAGTCTTCCAATTCATGAACACAAGATGTCTTTGCATTTATTTGTGTATTCTTTAATTTCTTTCAGCAACATTGTGTAGTTTTCACCGTTCAAGCCTTTTGCCTCCCTGATTAAGTTTACCAGGTAGGGATTTTTAAGGAGTGAAAAGTTAATTTACGTAGGTATTCTATGCTTGTCTCCTCCCCCTTGTTCTTTTTTTTTTTTTCTTTGTTTCTTTTTTTGGGTGAACGACAACTTTATTTTTTACACTTGGGTTTTTTTTCTTCTTCCTTCTTTATATTTAATCAAGCATCAAATCCCACTTATTCTTCCACTTGAGTTTCTCTGGCTTCATCCCCTTTTCTCCATTTACTCTTCCCCAGAATCTGTGCCTTTGCTTTGGGTTTAGCCTGACCGCATTGAATTAGCAAGTCTGAGTACTCTGTGTTTTGGGGACAATGAGTCTCTCAGATCTTCAGTTTCATCCTATGTAATACAGGAAATATGAAAGATCTATGCTGAGAATCCTCTGTGCAAGTTACCTAATCATCTCAACATCAGTATTTTTAGGTGAAAAATGGAGATAATACCACGCACTTTGCAAGAATAGAACTTTGTACAACGTTTGGTACCTAATAAGTGCTAAATAATGTATTCTATTATTTTTCATCATTCTAGAGAGATGGATTGGATACAGTTATGAAACCTGCCTGGCCAGGAAGCCAGGGTGCTCCTGGGGGTCCCAGACCATCAAGAGAAGCATAACTGTGGGCTGGAGGGACTCAGACCTGGAAGGAATGAATTCCAGCAGGACCACGATTTGAACGCTCTGAAGGAAGCTGTGAAATTAAATCATCTGCTCTGCTTTATCTGAGGTAATCATTAAAGGCAACTCCTTTGGCACAGAGAAGGAATTAGCTCCACAGCTCTTGTATATTTAAAGGGGGAGGGTGGTTGCCTCTTGGGTGAGGGGCATGAACAACAACTTCAAATAAAAAAGTCTTTGTGCTCCCAGGGTGAGAGAACCACTCTCAAGCTTTATATTAGAATGATTCTAGGGGAGGGCTGGCCCGGTGGCACACTCGGTAGAGTGCGGTGCTTGGGAATGTGGCGGCGCTCCCGCTGAGGGTTCGGATCTCATATAGAAACCGGTCCGCTCACTGGTTGAGTGTGGTGCGGGTGTGACACCGAGGGTTGCGATCCCGTTGCTGGTCGCGGTACAGGCACGACACTGAGGGTTGCGATCCCGTTACCGGTCACG
>NW_007728468.1:198294-227908 GCF_000696425.1 Galeopterus variegatus | reverse complement strand
AGGGTTGTGATCCCGTTCCCAGTCACGAAAAAGGAAAAAAAAAAAAAAAAAAAAAAGAATGATTCTAGGGGAGCATAAGATTGGGAAGTTAGCCTCAAGGTTATAGGAAGATTAGTTTTGAGATACAACAACACGATGGCTTAGTAGAAAATGTCTTCGCTTCCTTCAGTCACAGGAAGGGTGGCATTCCCCTTTGTGTCCTAGATTGGAAATTTTCCTATTGAGAATTTATATAGCAGTGGGTGAGGGGAGACCCGGTCCCCTAAGATGAATGCTTCTATTGTTTTGTATGAGAAGAGTGAGGGGTTCTCCTTTAACAAAGACCCCAGCCTTATTGCTTAAGACCCTTCCCACATCTCTTGATGACTCCTCATAGAGTGCTGCAGGCAGCAGGAAGCTGGACTATGGAGATGGCCAGATTTGAAGGCCCTTACTTCCTGATGCATAAGATAGATAAGAGGGTCTACTGAATGAAAAACTCACTGACGTATTTATTGAAACCAACCCAAACTCGTCTCTTCTGTCAGCAATATGCTGCCCTTTACATCTTTCTAATAGTCTTAAATTTGAACTAATTAACATTCTTTCATTCCATATATATTTATTGAGTCTCAACTAGAAGCCATGCACTGAGCTCAGCTCCACAGACAGAGGAGTATATGGCTTTATGCTCAGGGAACTCACAGTCCAGTAGGGGAGGCAGACAGTAATCAGTCACTGAAAGAAGTGCATACCGCAAACTGTAATAAATGCTATGGAGGAATCACTAATCATCCTTTCTTAAGACCCAGATATGACTTGTTAACATTTGTTAATACCTACACCGCATCCACCTTTGACCAACATCTGGCTAAAGATAAGACCGACAAACCGAACCAAACTCTTCCCCATTCTATTTCTCTCCCTGCTCCCAAATCCCAGCTCTCTGAAATAAATTAATCTCTATTATTGTGACCGAAGGAAGACAGTATTGACAAACTCTTCACCCACAAACTCTTCCACTCTCCTGTTCCCTTGCCCCCACAAACACCCACTCCTTTTTCTTTTAGGATAGTTATTTTGGTTTCCAAGGGCAGATAAACGTAGAGAAGGTCTTATTTATTTCTCAGCATTAGCTGCTGTTATTGTTTTTGTTTCAATGACCTCTTTCTCTTCCTGTGGTGTCAATTACTACAGGCTGCTTTTAAAAGGCAGCAGTTGTTCTCTAGTGGGGAGGGGGAGTTCAGGAATGTCAAGAGTGACCTAGATTTGCAGCACCAGAGGAAGAACCACTTCATTTTGAGTATTCCATGCAATCACTCAAATGTAGCCTATTCCTGACATGGGGAACAGATATACAGAAAGGTCAATTTCATGGAAATATACTAGTTAAGGACCTCAAGGCCAAGCAAACATATTTGTCCCAAGTCCTCAAATTATAAACTACCTGTTTAATGCTTACCCATTCATTTCCTACCAAGGGAAGTGCTGCATTGATTTTTCCCCAGATGGGAAATCAAATTAACTCTGTAAGAGGAAAAAGGGTATCCAAATATATACAGGCCTGAGTTGTTTTTGTCATCTCTCTTCAAAGCTTTGGTGCTTACCTGAGTTAATTTTTGATTTCTTCTGAAGATTTACAGGTAATATGCAAGACACTGTGGGAAAGGTAGATGGATCACAGATTTTCAGAGCCAAAGTGAAGTCAGAGATCGTCTAGTCCTACCCCCTAATTTTACAGATAGGGAAAAGGAGGCAGAAAGAGGTGATATGATTTGACTAACCTTAGGTGGCAGAGAAGACACTAGAACCCCGTTCCTTGACTCTTAGATGAGTGCTCTTCTATACTGTCCCTCATGAGGACATAATTTGTATAAGTTGGGATAAAGTGGGCTCCCTAATAGCTTTTTACCGTTACCACCCAAGGCTTTCCGCATCCAGGACCTTCCAAAATTCTATAACTCTTCCCTGTTGTGATCTACAGGAGGTATCTGGGTGTTTTGGCCTACTATTTTCCTCCTCTTCTTCTCTAAAATGCACCCCTTCCTTTGGGGAACCATTCCATATGGTTAAAATCACTGTGATCACACTAGGGTGGGCACAGTATCCGGGCCAGCCAATTCTGGTATGCCACCTCCCTGGGCACAGACCTTTATCAGGTAGTGGACATGAGACCCAAACAAAGCCAATGAGAGTTGTCTTTGTGAGCAGTATATGGATATTGTAAGAGGTCTCTCTTCACTTTGTATATCACTAGTGGAGACGTAGGCTTTAGATTGCCAGGGGCTATCTTACCCACCATATAAAGATAACCTGTAATGAAAAGAAGCCAACCCACACTGTTCAATAAATGTTACCCCTTATAATGACCACATTCCTCTTTTGCAGAAAATGCCAGGTCTCTGCAGGCTAACAGGGTGGGTTGGGGGTGGGGAACAAAAATCAAAAACCAAAACTCAGGTTTTTGTTATAGTAGCAGTTATCTTTATGTTGGGAGAAAATATGGGAAAAAAAGATGGGACCACTGGGCTGAGACATGGGTTTGAATTCAGATTTCACTGCTTACCAGCTGTGCTCAGCAACTGGAATTAATAACCTAGCTCCCTGGGCTGACGTGAGGAGTGAGAAAGGTCTAAATATCTGAGTGCCCAGCTTAAGTAATCGTTAGATCTTTTCAGTCAGTGTGTCCAAGCAGAACCTACCAGGAGAGGACTCTTTACTTGTGGACTTAGCCTATTAAATCTGATTTGTTCTTTCCCAAAAATCCTTAAGGAAAAAAGGTAGTCATCTATTATTTGGAGATATATCCAGAGGAAAAGAAAGCTATTTTTAGGTCACTTTAAGCAAATGGTTGCTTTCCTTATTACTGAAATCTGTTTTTACATTTCATTCTACTTCACATTCCAGTCTTGCTAGAGTGGATAGTTCCTCTATTGGACAAAGTACAAGTTGAAGTAACTTCTTAACCAAATCATACGTACTGGTCATCCTTAAGATGGCTCTCTTAAATTATATATTATACTCAGTAACCTCTTACTGTTCAGAAGAAAAGGTCTTTCCTCTTCTAATCAAAATTGAACTCATTCAGGCTGGCCCGGTGGCGCACTGGAGAGTGCGCCGCTTGGGGAGCGCGGCAGCGCTCCTGCCGAGGGTACGGATCCCATGTGGAGACCGGTTCCCGCTCACTGGTTGAGCGCGGTGCAGGCGCAACACCGAGGGTTGCGATCCCGTTGCAGGTCCCCGGTACGGGCGCGACACCGAGGGTTGCGATCCCGTTGCAGGTCCCCGGTACGGGCGCGACACCGAGGGTTGCGATCCCGTTGCAGGTCCCCGGTACGGGCGCGACACCGAGGGTTGCGATCCCGTTGCAGGTCCCCGGTACGGGCGCGACACCGAGGGTTGCGATCCCGTTGCAGGTCCCCGGTACGGGCGCGACACCGAGGGTTGCGATCCCGTTGCAGGTCCCCGGTACGGGCGCGACACCGAGGGTTGCGATCCCGTTGCAGGTCCCCGGTACGGGCGCGACACCGAGGGTTGCGATCCCGTTACCGGTCAGTAAAAAAGACAAAAAGGAAAAAAAAAATAATTGAACTCATTCTATGATAGGCTCCTTACTGATTTTTATTGCCTACCTGGAAACACAACTATTTGAACATGAAGTCTACTAAACTGCATAAAACACTCTATAAATATTTACTGAAGTAAAGAAACCAAGTTAACAACAATACTAGGACACCACTCTCCAGAGCCAGGAAATGTAATAGCCTTTAAAGGTATAAAGGAAATACTGGAAGAAATGTGTTTGAGACACCACGTTTCATTAGGTTTAACTTTGCTTATAAGAACTAAAAGTCCAACAAGTTCTTGTATCTTTTTGAAATGGAAGGGTTTCCTCTATTTCACAAAATTTCTGAAGCCAACTCCTTCCCATTTATACAGTGTTAAGGCAGCGCTGGTGGTATAGTGGTAATTTGTACAGTGTAAGCCCACTGATACATGAAAGGTGGTTTTGGTCACAGAATTGGGAAATTATAGGGCACCAGCAATAAAAGAGAGACAGACTTACAGTAGGCATCTAGGCCTATGGAAGGTCAGCCTTGTATCAAATTCAAATTCAAAAGGGAGTGACGCTCCATTAAAATAGATCCCAGACATTACCAAGTAATGATGTTTGTGCAAAGTCATTCTAGGTGTTTTAGATGTAACTACATTAGTGTTGTTTGCGAAATAAATGCTTTACAGATCTCTGGAAACATTAATCCAGATGGCAGAAAACATGCACCATAGTTAAAATCTATTTCCTTTTGTTTGATTTTATTAGCTTTCTCAAGATCCACTTCAACCATCCTAAAACTTATATATCCCATACCTCCTGGTGGGAACAAAGGCAAACAGTTGGAAATTAAAGCATGGCATAGTTTGATCTCAATTAGGCATACATACACATTATGCAACATGAGCCTAATAAACAGGCATGATTACCAAAGCACTGAGCAGAACAGATGTGACAGATATAGATGAAACCAACAGAAAGTGGAAAAATTAAGCTTATTTGATTGCTTTTCCTTTGTAATCTACATTTGTTGGAAGATTTGGGGCATTTATCCATAACATCGAATAGCTGAGACTGTTCACAGTCCCTCTTTATTTACTGAATAACTTGAAAATGCTGATACCTTCAGATTAATCAGAGATCATATTTGGGGATGCTGCTACCACAGCAGTGGAATGACAAAACAAGAGAGGGGCACGTGTGTATGGGCATATAAATGTGGGTATATATTTTGGCTGAAACTTCATCCCGGTTCCAAATGAACTCTCCACCATGGCAGAGGAATCGACGAATGGCTCTATAGTCACTCTTAGGTGAACCCAAATCTTGTCAGGAGACAAATGGTTGTCAGAAAAATGTTAACCAGTGCTGTAGACTGAATGCTCCCCCCACCCCCCCCAAACTCACTGAAGCATAATCCCCAGTGTAACAGTCGAGGGTGGGAAATACTACTATGGCAATTAAAAGGTGGGGCCTTGAAGAGACTATGCCCTAGTAAATGGATTGATCCATTCTTGGAATAATGGGAGTGGTTCTGGTAAAGAGAGTGAATGAGGTTAGCTCTCTCTTTGCTTCACCATTTTGCCATGTGAAACCCCTGCATCACTGTCACCACCATCAAGGCTCTCACTAGATGTATTCCCTGGACTTTGGACTTCCCAGTCCAACTGTGAGCAATAAATTTCATTTTCTTTATAAATCACCTAGTTCCAGGTATTTTGTTATAAACAATATAAAGGGACTGATACAACCAGTCATCATCCTTCCCTTCTATCTTTCAGGCAGCTGTTAGATAATCAGGGTACATCTGCTTGCCACGGATCCCACTACATCTTCCTGTTCGCCAGGGATACATGGAAATTTTCCAAATCCAAACTATATAGACTCACTGGACTCTCAACAGTCAGGTGTAAGGCAGTTGCTCCCAACTTTCTCCTGCCCTCATACTATTCAAATGAACAACCAGCTCTCTTACCTCCATTCACTTACATGAAACTTCTCCAAGGTTATAAGCCATGTTGAGAAATGGCTCCACAGTGAGAAAAAACAAATACTCTATTAAAAATGGAGAGATAATAGCTGCTCAGATGGCAGTAGCAAATAGTTTTTTTACCCTCATACTCCTAAAACCCTGGTATTGGCCAGGGCATCTACTGCCACTTAATCTTGTTTCTCATCTTTTGGGTACTTGTTTTTTTGTAAATTAATGTCGATTATGCCATTGTCATATCAGGGTAAACCTGCAGCCATAAAACAAATCCTATTATGGCCATGAATGAAAAAAATTACTAGAAGCCAGCCCACTGTTTAGACAGTCTTGAGCTGACACTACAGTTCAGGATCAGGGCCAGAGTCAAGTTGTCACTTCAGTGACTAGTGGAACTGACTCATACTACCAAACTCACAGGAGACTGATAAGCAAGGTGACAACATATCAGTTTATAAATCTAGACACTCCATTCCTGAGATTCCAATATATGGATATGCTATCAAGGTACTCCTTTTTTTTTTTTAAAGTTACAAAACTGTTTTGAGCTATAAAATTGAGTTGGTTAATTTTTTTTTTTTTTCCCTTTTTGTCTTTTTTCTTGACCGGCAACGGATCGCAACCCTCAGTGTTGCACCCGTACCAGACCGGGACCGGCTACGGGATCGTAACCCTTGGTGTTGCTCCCGCACCTCGCTCAGCCAGTGAGTGGCCGGTCTGTATGTGGGATCCGAACCCTCAGCGGGAGCGAGTTGGTTAATTTTTTTAAAGGGGGGTTGGTATTTGTCGATTGGGGAATCTCAGCAAAGAGGATTGAGAGTTTCTTGCAAACTCTCACTCTGGCTACAGAAAAGCGTGATGAAAACTCTTATACTCCTATCTCCATAGTAGTCACAGTGTTTATTTTCTAGTTTCCCAATGCTTTTAGGTAATATTGCACAAACAATAATAATTACTAGTATTTAATTCTCCTCCAGATTCTATGGGGATTCTTTTGTTTACCACACTGTTCTTAAGACCGATTAAAATAAAATCATTTGACAGAAAAATCTGGTTTTGATTCAGGAGGCTGACTGAAATTAGTGTTCTTTCTGAACTTACACCTCAAATCTATGGGTAACTTTTTAAAAAACCCGTGAACAAACAATAAAATGGAGACAATTCTATTTGAAAACTCAAACAGAATATTGAAAACATTTAATAGAAAAAAGCTCAATGTTTTCTACAGAATGAAAATGCTCAGTCTTTTCCTATAGATATTTAAAGCAAGGAATCCCATTTTTCATTAATATTTGTTAAGCCTACGTAGCAGCTTCTGGATGTAGTTATTTGTGCAGGACCAAAGTGAAGCCTAGGACACAAAAATAGGGATTCAACTAAATTGTTTGCAGCTGTTTTTCAAAAAAAGACTACATACACATAAAATAGAATTACACATTTTAATCTGATTGACATGGAGGAAGTAGGAGGACATGAAATTTAGTTTTAGCTCTGCTTTATGCATAACCAGATGCTCCTTTTCTAAAAAGTATAGTGAGATTTTAAAAACCAAATTTTATAAGAATACTTCAGGAAACCATACTTGTGTAATCCAGGAAATACACTATTTGCAGAATAGGAAAATCATCATGGGCAACAAAAGATTAAAACAAAAGAAAGAACCAGGGTTCTGAGCCATTCTAAGGTGAGTATATCTGCAGAAATAGTATAAATGCTCTTGACTGGCTGCTATGGAAACATGCTAATGAAGACTGGTCCATGTCTTATACTTTTTTCTTAACATGTTTCTTTGGAAAAATGGCAACATTGGCTGGGAGTGAAGCTGTCTTTTTAGACCCCCAGCTTATTGGCCTGGGTGAGAACAACTTTGAGAACTGGCATGAAAGCAGAGGTCTCACTGAAGTTGCTGGTACTAACTATGTGGGTATGGATGGCCAATCCTTCTGAGTAGTTTCGTGTTTCGATGCTCCTTGCAATGCTGTGTAAACCATTGGTGATTGTTGGTGAAAGCTGAAATAAAGGTGGAACCAAGAGAAAGAATTAAATTAAGGGAGAATTTCCCATGAGACTCTCTATAAACATTAAACCCAGATATTTAAGTGGAGCTTGACATAAACATTATAAAAAATGTATAAACCATTCAGTGTTTCTAGAAATAGTTTGTCGGACCAAGTGACAGTTAAGTTATAAAGCAGAACCATGACAAAATGATTTATGTAAAGAAGTTACTTATGAATTATATATGCATAATAAGCCAGGTATTTTCTTTTTTTTTTTTTGTCTTTTTCCGTGTCCGGCAACGGATCGCAACCCTCAGTGTTGCCCCCGTACCGGACCGGGGACCGGCAACGGGATTGCAACCCTCGGTGCTGCTCCCGCGCCTCGCTCAGCCAGTGAGCGGGAACCGGTCTGTATGTGGGATCCAAACCCTCGGGCGGGAGCGCCGCCATGCTTCCCAAGCGGCGCACCATCCAGTCAGTGCGCCACCGGGCCGGCCCCAAAGCCAGGTATTTTCTTATACAAAAGCAGCCAGGTTTCCTCCCCCAAGTTGAACTGCTAACGTCTCTCTCTCCACTTAAGAGTTTTAATTCTCCTACCAACCAGTTGCAAAAAAAATAAAAAGTTTTAATTCTTCAGTTATTTTATTTTATTGTACTGTATTAGCGTGGTGCTAAGAACACCAAGGTCAAGGGTTTGGATCCCCTTCACAGCCAGCCACTGGGAAAAAAAAAAAAAAAAGAAAAAAGAAAACTATCTACAATAAAGACCCTGAATTTCTGGTCCACTTTCATTAGTAGGGCAACCGGCCTGACCACATACTCAATTTACAATTCTTAACTGCTTTTTATAATCCTGTCATCTTTCAAAACCATAAAACCTGTAGTTTTTTCCCATGTCATTACTTGGCATACATGTCCATAATTAAGAAAAAAGATTTTATTCTGAATCAGTCCATGGACCACACCACTTCCACTGTTATATCATCTTCCTTTGGTTTGGTTCTCATGGAGAAATGGTTATTTTTATCTGATGGTATTGGGTGTGGGGAATGGGGTAGAGGAATGTTGAAATGCAAAAATATAAAGTCCCAGTTCTTTTTTTCCTCTCCTATCCTAGTGCTTTCATTAATAAAACAAAACAATTCTAGAAAGGAATGGAGGAATGGGGACAAGAGAACAGACACAGTGCACCGACTCCTTGTTACAGCACACTGCTCATCTTATGGCTACGTTTGGTGTTGCTTCTGTACAACAGCAGTTCTAGAAGAAAAGGATAAGTAGTCTTAGACTATGCGAAAGATTATAGATTTCATCTCTGGAAAAGAGGCAGAGAAATCTGCCTACTCTCTGATTCCTTGATTCACATACAAAACGAAAAGCAGGTCAGTTACTATCAGGCCAATACAGGCTAGTTTGTATTTCTGTTTGTTATAAGAAGGGTTAAAATTTCTCTCTCTCTCTCTCTCCCTACACACACATTCTGTCCTATCTCCTCATACCCAGTGAATGATTTCTGATTTAGACAGAGAAAAGCCCATTCTGTAATTGTCATGACAATTTCGCCTCCAAAAGTATTTGAGAGTGCTGATAAGACACTTATTTTACTTGCGACTAGGAATAAAAGATTATCACAAATCAGTCTTTTTCCCCAAAACTTACTGTCTGTTCCCTAAGTTTATCATATAGAAACTCCAAACGTTTGCTGGCATCATCTAGCTTCCTCTTGGTTTGCTGCAGAAGAAGAAAACAGATGTTATAGTTGAACATTAACTTTTAACCTGCCCTATCTCATTCCACTAAACCTTACACTCAAGCCGTTGAACAGCTTCATTTTATAAAAAAATGGAGACAAGTATGACCAGGAAACTTGAACAGATGATTAGAACAGAGATCAGTAATCTATTAAGGGTCGGATGGGGAGAAGATGAGACTTCCTTCCAGTGTACAAAATGGGGTAATGACTGGATTTCATGTGGATTGCAAAATCACTTGACAAGGCATGTGCATGAACAATTGCGCTACATTCACAAGCACCTGGAGACAACAATGGGTCAGTGTAGTAGAAAAGAAGGTCTGAGTATAGTTATTGCAGATTATGGATATTAGGAGGCATACATATAGGTGAACTGTGGAATCTTGTTTCAACCTTTCAAAAATACCACTTGTACACTTAGTCACATTTGGTATGCTTAATCCTGCCTCTTTCTGAACCTTTAAAGCACCAGAGGGGCAACAAAAAAGAAAATTATCTTCTAGTGACTTAAGATTACTGAGGCAAGTAATCTTAATTAAAGGTCTTAAAATTACAATGTGATTAACTTAACGATCTACATCATACAACAGACTTAGAGGTGACATAGTTTTTGATATTTATTGAATGTCTACTATATGCCATGTGGGGAACACAGCTGTGTATCATGGAGCTCATATTCTATTGGGTGGGAAAAGATACTAAATAAACAATACATATAGTATGTCAGATGGTGATAAGTGCTATGCAGTAAAATAGAGTAAGGGGGCTGGAAGTATTGGGGGATGGGGGTAGTAAAGAGGCCCGATGCTAATGGGACACTTGAGCAGAGGCCTTGAGTAAGTGAGGAAGTGAGTGATGCAGATGTGTGGCAGAAGAATTACAGGCAGAAGGAGCAGCAAGTACAAAGTCCCTGATGTTGAGGTGCTTTTGGTGTGTTTGAAGAAAGAATGCCAAAGTGTTTGAAGGAGGAGAAGAGTTGAGGCCATCAAGGATAACATTTCATACTAAGTTGCAGGGCAAAATTACTTTGTTCTATTTGGACAAAACTAAAGTGAAAAAAAAAAAGAATAAATTTATGCTATAAAAACTATTCCAATTATTTATTAAGATGGACTTTTGTGGAAAGGAATTCTTACAATCCCTGCTCAAAGCTAATCCCATCTAGCTACAAACAGGAGCGCTAGCTTAAGTGGGCAGGGGCAGCTGGGCAGGATATCAGAACTTCTCCCCCAACTAATTACAGGAATTATAGGAACAGTTTGCCTTTTGCAGTTCTCCTTCTTTTGTGGGCTCCTGGGTACCCAAAAGGAAGATAGCATGATGACACAGAAGAGATTAAACAAAATTTTATTGTGCTGGGCCATGTATTTTGTATCTTCTTAACCTCTCTATAGTGACTCATGCCTGAAGGACTGGAGTTTTGCCACATTATTAGGACTCCTCCATTTCAGAATGACTGCGGCCTCTCTATTTAGGGGTGTGCAACAGGAGACAGTGTATATCTGGTTGTAAGTTTCACTTGCTCTCTTGTTTCTAGCTTGGTCTTTCCATCACTCTCAGAATGCCAGGGCTAAGGTTAATGTTAACCCTCTGCTTTCCTGACGCTTTCAGTACAGGCAATTGCTTTCCACAAGATGAGCAGAAGGCTGCACATATTAATATTCAATGTCTGATGAAACAACAAATCCAGAGCTGTTTTTCCAAGCAAAGTGGTCAATGGCTAAATAAATATATTCAATATTTGTTTACAGAAATGAAATTTCATTTAGAACAACACTGGCTTTGTTGACTTTTTGTTGTTGCCAACATACAAGCATCCTCTGAGTTCACTAAGTAAAATCAGTTGCTTTAACTGTAAATATGACTCCAATATCCAAAACGTTTAACTATCTTTAAGATCTTTGGAAAGTTACAGAAGACAGTTGATCTACTTTTAAAAGCTTCTCAGAAAGAAATCCCAAATTTGAGTTTCTTTCATACCACTTGTGTGCCAAACATGAGGTTTGCTGATGAGAAGCAGTACAGACTGGTGGTAAAGAGCACGAATTTTGGAGCCAGATTGTATGGGTTTGAATGCCGGCTCTGAACTTAGGTGTTATTCAACTGTTCTTTGCCTTAATTTCCTCAATTGAAAATAAAAATGACAGATCTACCTACCATGGATTATTGTGAGGATTACGTATATTTATATAAAAAAAGATATAAAAAGCAATTAAGTATATTTCTATGTGAAATACAAACTATATAAGTGCGAGCTTTATTACTTTTGTACAAACTTTATAGAAATATATTGTGTGAGACTTCAAACAATAATTATAAAAGAGCTCCATAAAGGATTATTTTAATTAAGCAAGATGTGAGAAAAAATACATACAGGGTCAGTGGCTGAAGAAAGGCAGCGCTGAATAAGATCCTCAAATGTGGTCTTCAGAATGAGGTGCTCATCTGGAATAGGTTTCTTGGTGATTTTTTCTGTTGGCAAAGACTGCACATGCTGGAAGAAATAATATCAAAAACTGACCAGAAATGACCAGAAGTTACCTTATACACAAAGTCCTGAATTTACATGGTAAGGAGAAACCAACAACATTGTAGATATGCCTATTCAAAATCACATGAAAATTTAACATGTGAAATAACTTTGGATAAGTGAAAATGAAAACCAGATATCCAGAAGATACAGGCACTCCTCCTATAACTTGGATTATCATAAACAGGATTAGATATAAAGTAATCGATTAATTAGGGAACATATGCTGGACATTAATATGTCTGATTGGCAGTAAACCAGTGCCAGCAGAAAGTTTTTAAAAGACATTGGAAAACATGTTGGCTGGTTACAGTGGCTGCTTGCTCTGCTTGTTGGGTCATTTTCGTTTATCCTGGCATTCTTCAATTTTTTGTTTTATTCTTAGAGATTGTTATGAGGCTATTCTCAAAACTGTAAGATTAAGCCAAAGATTAAGATACATGAAATAGCTTGCTCTGCTTGTTGGGTCATTTTCGTTTATCCTGGCATTCTTCAATTTTTTGTTTTATTATTAGAGATTGTTATGAGGCTATTCTCAAAACTGTAAGATTAAGCCAAAGATTAAGATACATGAAATAATAATATTGCTGAGTGTATAGATGGAATAACAAAGAAGAAACATTTATTAGTTCATTTATTCATTCAAAAATAATGGGGCAATTATGTACCAGGTACTGGCTATGGATTGGTGAGCCAAAAGAGAAATAATCTCAGCCATCAGAGAGTTTATAGGCTAATGAAAAAAAGACAAAGTTTAAAAATGTCATAAATGTATGTAAAATAGCAACTGTGGTAAGTTAGCAATTAGTGGAACCAAAAGACACTACAATGGATTTGACAGAAGGAAAGGGGGGGCTATCTTCAGGAAATTATATCAAAAGGATAAATGTATTAACCAGTGAGATGGGGAAGGAAAAGCACTCCAGACAGAAGGAATAATGGAAAAAAAAAAAAAAAAAAGTGGGGGGACTAAAAGGAGGCTAGTGAGGCTGGAGCAGAGAGAAAGCAAGAAGGAGTATGAGCTGAGGCCTTCCAGACAATGTTAAATATGTTGGTCTTTATCCTGAGAACAACAAGAAGCTGAAATGTTTTAAGCAAAGAGGAGACAAGCCTAAACTAGAGATGGATCAAAGTACTCGTAGATACTGGCAGACTAGTTAGGAGGCTCCTGTACTGGTGAAGACCAGAGATGAAGGTAGCATAGGCCAGAGCAGAAATGTAGAGAAGAAAAGGATTCAAGAAATATTTTAGAGTAAAGCAACAAGGTTTGGGGATAAATTTGAAATAGAGGTTAAAAAGAAAAAACTATAAAGATGATTTCCAGGTTTTTGACTGTATTCAACAGAAAAGATTATGATGTCCTTCACTGAAACAGAAAACAATTGAAAGATTAGGTTTGGGAGGAAGAAAATGAATTAGGTTTGAACATGTTGAGGCTCAGGTGCCTCTGAGACATCCAAGGCAGCTGGAAATAAGGCCTGGTTGAACACTATGCATCTCTCCCTTTCAAACTGAGGTTCTGGTCTAGATAAGTATAACACGAGAGCCAATGTATAAACAAAAGTGAATGAATGGCTGAGTAGTTTCCCAAAATAACAAAGACCTGTAATCATAGGAAAAAAACCCAAAAAAACCATTATTTATAATTTACATTTATATTTTTGTGGAAAGAAGCAAGTCTTCCCATCTTCATCAAAACATTTATTGTTATAATGCAACTTTTAATATATGAAAGTTCTTTCGGCATGAGTATTTTTTAATTGCAAAGCATTCTCTTGTGATAGAGATACAATGTTTACAAATTTGACTTCCATGAATCAAAGACAAAAACAGAACTAGTTTTTTTACTTGGGCAGGAGTTCATTTCATCTTCTAATGTTGAACTTTGATACAAGCTCTTTCTATGAATAGGTCAAAATATTTATCTTTGTATATCTAAGTTTATTACATGGAAATCTGTTAGATTTTTCAACATCTAGGACTGTGCCAACTAGCTGTTTGTGTGTGAAAAGCAAGTAAAAATGTATATATCCATCTGAAGATAAGACTATATTATTAGCTTTTATATACACACGTTAAAATAAGAGAAAACTTTCAGAAACAGCTTTCGCTTAGCAGCCTTAGATGCAGAGATGATTCAAACAATCTTAAAATGTGCTTACTAACTAGGTCAAGTGAAATATTAGAATTGCCAAGTTATAGTAAACATACATTATCAAATATATAACCCTGTTCTAGAAAGTTTATATATGGTCATGTACTGGAAAAATAATATACATATATGATTGATTTTTTAAAATGTGTTATCATTTTTTGTTTAGTTTGCTTACATTGAAACCAAATGTAGAAATTCATTATAATGGTATAATCATAAAAGTTAACATATTAAAGAAAATGTACCAAAAAAAGCCATCTTCCCATCCCACTTCCACAGATTTACTGTTACCTGGATGGTATTTCCAATAGGAGCCCCGGGGGCACCTTCCATATTGGGCTTTGAGAAAGACGGTGGCATGCCTGTTTGACCAAGAGGTTGCTGCATGCCATGGAAGGGCTGGCCACCTGGAAGATGTATATGTGGGAATGAAGCTTGGCATGACAGTGGTACTGGAGCTGAAGGTTGTTGCTGCAGCATCTGTGACTGGGGGTCACCCAAAGGGTTCATGATTGGCGATGTGATGGGAACAGGAGGCATGAAGCTTTCAGCCATCTTTTAAAAGTTGGAAATAAAAGACACCAAGAGTAAGAATTAAAAGGACAGCAACATTTCCTTAGCTTTAAATAAAGGAGTTAGACTAGCACATGGCCAAATAACTTTTTAATACTAGTAGAATACTTTTTTCAAATGCAATTTTATACAGAATTCTAGTAACTGTAGAGCTTATCTATCTAACAGGAATGGGAAGTTCAAACCCGGACTTCTCAGTCTCCCCTTGCTCTCTCATACTTACCCCCAACAAAGGGGAGCCAAAGCCATTGTATTTTTGAAAGAGGATGTCAAGTCTGGAGATTTATATCTAGCAATACTGAAATCAGATGAGCCACGCGCATGCACGTGCACGTGTGTTTAATGTGATCAGGATGGATTACCCTTTTCCTAGATCACTAAGTAAATTACTTGGCAATTCTATCCCACTAAAAGTAGAGTAGGTTTCTGATTATTACTAACCTAAACTATGGGTTTCCTTGCTCATTTAATGTCTTCCAATTTTATGTTATGGCCTCTCATTACTATATTTGGGAGAATGGGGTCACTGGGAATAAAAAAATAAGTAGAAAATGGCTTGGGAACAAGAATCTTACTTTGTGCTCCAACAGCTCTCAACAGTTACTGACGTCTAAAGAGTGCTCAGCAAGTTCCAGTCAAGAGGGTGGAATAGATGGTTCCCAGCATCACTCTCTCCCACAAATCAACCAATTTACAACTATAAAAATGTAACAGCAGCCAAGCTGGGGCCACTGGAGATCAGGAGAAGAGGAGGAGAAATCTATGGAGCTCATGAAGGCAGGAGAAATCATGATGAAAGAAAGAAAAAACTGCTCTGAGTGTTTCAGGCCGCAGTTGCTTTACAGCTGGAGCTGCTGAGCACATGGAGCAGGAGCTGGCAGAAGCTGCAGCTGTGCCCTTCAGATGGAGTTACTTGGAGGTAGTGGGGGAGAAGAGGGCCTTGGCAGACCCCAGGACAGCAAGACGACTAATAGAGTTCCCATGGACCAATGAAGGAGCGAGGAGCAAGAACAATTGGAAAAAGGGAGCCATTCAGAGGCCGGTGAGTCATTGCAAGGGACCGGCGCAGGGCCCGTCCCATGGCAAGTGTTTGAACCACGGGCAGTGGGAGAGACGGGCCCACCAGGAGAACACTGGGCCATAGCAAGGACAGCCGACCCACCCCCCAATCAGCACAGGACCACTCAGAGGAGACTGGTCAGGAATGCAGGATTGCATGAGGTGCAGTTTGATGAAAAAACTCAGGCCCAGATCAGAGTTTCTACACAACCCAGATCCACTGAGTCTCTGGAGAACCAGAAGTACCTATAAGGTCAATCATTAAACCCTGAGCTGCACAAAAAGCCTTCCCTAGGGAAACATCAGCAAAGCAGCAATTTAGCTCAACCACACAGATCAAGTACTGGTTCTCACAGGAAGTTCCCCTGTTTTAGAAGCAAAAGACAAAAAAATTAGTTCCGGCCCAGGCACACCACCAGCGCTTTGAGGCCTGCCTGGGAAGCAGACGCTTGGAGCCCGGACCGGACCCCACTCCCACATCCAGCCACACTGTGCCAGCACCTTGGGGCCCACCCAGGGACCTGAGGCATGGAGAAGGGGACCAGATATACCCCACAACCAGGCACACCGCCAGTGCCAAGGAGCATGCCAAAAACATCACCTCCATGTGGGTGGCCCACTACAGCCACCACAATAACCATGGCTGCCACAAAAGTGGGTAGATGCCACAACCATCACGCAGATGGTCTGTCACCCACTGGAGTGCACTGACACAAGGAGAGTCACCAGCAGAGATAAAGAAAAGAAGAGGATGTCTCTCTCCACAGAGCCCATTTCATAGTGACAGAAGAAGCATCTGCTCTATGATAATATTGGGGGACCTGATCATACCTTGCAGTGTTGGACAGATCATCTAGGCAACAAATCAACAGAGTAACCATTATTCTTTCAGAAGGAGAAAAGAAATCTAGGGTAATTAGAGGGGGCAGGGAGAGGGGGATGGAGACTGGACAAGGGTCATAAAGAATAATTACGATTTGTAACAATATATATGCTAGAAATATTGATTTGATCAACATATCTTAATGTTGAACCCCCAAAATATGTATAATTAATTTTGATTCAATAAATAAAATAAATTAAAATTAAAATAAATAACATGTTCAGCTAGAAGGCTATTTCTTCATGCACATTATATGTGATAGACAAAAAATCCAAAATATAATTGCCAAATTCATGATTACTGTTGGAACCCAAATACCAAAGTAGCTCCTAAAAAAAAAATCATTTGTGAAGCCTGAAATTTTGTTTCCTACTTTTTGAAAGTGATCTGTTGGGAATTTACAACTTGCCTTCTGAAAGGGCTTTATACCGCCATCATCAGAGCAAGGTTTTGACGATACTGTTTTCCACTTTTCCTTCACTCCATGGATTAGAAGATGCATGTTAAAATACACTCAAAATACATCAATCAGTAAGCTATGCCCTTAGAAGAATGAGTAAAGTGTGATGTGCTCCAAGTAGCTATGTGATTAACCTAACATCTGCAAGACACTGAGTGAACATCTTTTTCTAGTACCTTCTTCTTCTTGGGTACTCTGTTCAAAGCTGGAGGATCATTCCAACCATTCTGAGGACCTACAACAGATAATAGAGGATATTTTCCTTTAGATTTCTACAAGGAAGAAAATGAAATTGAATCCATCATCTAATACTCTGAAATTCTGCCTTAACCCTGAGATAACTGTCACAAAGGTTTTACCATCCAAATTGTGGGGATCACTGTAGAGCCCTGGATTCTCAAACTCATACCCAACAGTCACAAGGTCTTAGCTTAGTAAGCAGGATACTGTGATATTATTTCCATTTAAAGTGAAAGAGCTGTGCTAAATTTAAGTATGGTGAAGTCTTTATGTCGATACTAGTATATAATCTTCAAAGATCAGTTTATTGTACTCTCCTAATAAAGAAAAAATAAGTCAACTGAATCAGCTAAAGAAAAAAAAAGGCTTCTAATATATTCAACATACAAAAACCAATAAAAGTAGCGATCTCCTATTTGCTAACAGAATAATTCAACATAAGCAAATCATTCACAAATGCTAAACATGGTAGAAACACTGTTTTTAAAAAAAAAACAGATCCCAACTGCATAATATCAGTAATTTTTATTATCTCCGCTTTGGGAATTACTTATAAAGTATAAAAGGGCATTCAAATATCTGTTCTAGATTTTTTTTTATGCCATAAAAAAAATTCCAGGCTAGGAGCAAATATAAAATTAAGCTACTGTCAACTGTTGTAATTTTCCTCTCAAAAAACACATGCAAAAAACCCCCAAACCAAAAAACCCCCTGTCATCTCAAAGTAAAAAATGGGGCCGGCCCGGTGGCGCACTGCTACAGTGCGCCGCTTGGGAAGCGCGGCGGCACTCCCTCCGAGGGTTCGGATCCCACATACAGACCGGTTCCCGCTCACTGGCTGAGCAAGGTGCGGGTGCAGCGCCGAGTGTTGCGATCCCATTGCCGGTCCCGGTCCGGTACGAGCGCAACACTGAGGGTTGCGATCCGTTGCCGGACACGAAAAAAAGACAAAAAAAAAAAAATGGACATCAGTAGCAGAACTCATTAAGTATATTAAAGCCAATATCTTTAAAGAAAAAAGGAATAAAACATACTAGAAATAAGACAGGGTAATTTCTAAATCACAAGTATGTAAGTATTTTACATTTCACTAAGTATGAGTTTTGATCTTCTATTATGGAACGATACTTGCTAAAGAAATTTTTGTGTATGTACACATAAACATACACAAAAAAAACACTCCTCTTCCAATAAATTCAACATTCTTTCAATATTTTAACTTTTACTTGTTTAATTGATACACAAGATATTAAATAACAAAATTGCTTAGCACATCAAAGAACCTGTGATTCATGCATGATGTCACAGAAACTTAAAAATATAGATCTTCTCCCAACCACCATTTGCCTTGATTTTAAAAAAACAGAATAAATTTCTTACAAGTTTACTAGGAGGTAGAATGCCAAATAAGGCTCAAAATATTCAATAGTTAATCACAAAATGTGAAACTATAAGCTGCTAGCTATCTGCTTAACAAATTCTTTTTTTTTTTTTTTTTTGACACTGGCCAGAATTCGGATCTGAACCTGTGACCTTGGTATTCTAAGGTTGTGTTCTAGCCAGCTGAGCTTACTGGCCAGACCTGGTTAACCAATTCTTAAACTTCTGGTCATACTTAGATTAATCATTCAAATCTCCTCTATCACCCTCTAGTCTTACTAGTATCTACGACAATCTTCGTATAGTCGTTTTCTTTAGGTCTATATAAAATGCCTGCTGTGATTTAAATCTATTAGTCTCATCATATAAATTCAATCAGTTCTAAAATTTGATTCAATTAAGAAGACAAACAAAAAATCATAGTGATCAGATTTAGGATATCATCATCTTTGAAGTTCACATGCATTATTGTTAATGTCCATTCATTAATTGTATTCAATGATCCAAAGATTTCCAAAGGTGTATTTTACAACCAATTCACCTTCCAACATAGGTGCCTGGTCTTGGATAGACTGATTTTCTGCAGACAAAATGTAAAAGTTACTTAAATAATATTGTTGAACACATTCCAAACTATACTTCTCATTTTATAATTGTTTCTTTTCCCCCCATCAACCCCCAGGAAGAGCAAACCAATTTTACAAGGGAACAAAACTTACTTTTTAACAAAGTCACATGAAATGTCTTCTAAGAAAGTCATCAATTTTTGGGTAAAGTGAATTCATTTAAGTTGTGTCTGATCCAATTCCTGAATATCACTTTTTTCTTACTGTGGTAGTTGTCTTTTTTTAAGAGAAAATTTTATCCCTTCTATTTAAAATATGGTATTTCCCTAACTGTTTGCATGGACTGTTTTTCTACTACTTGGCCAATGAAGCTGAGTAATATCACTTGAGGGGACAACACTTCCTAACATAGTGTACCTAATGTGTCCTTTCTGGTATTATTCAAAGTTGTAAATCCGAATCAGCTGATGATCCTGTCAAAATGCGGATTTTAATTTATTAGGTATGGTGATAGGACCTGAGATTCTGTCTTTCCAGCCAGCTCCCAGGTGTTACCAATGCTGCTGGTCTGACACCCTCTCTAAGTGGTAGGGATTTAAAGAGAAATGGGAGGATTTCTACACTACATATGATAAACATGCCTGACAATCTCAGCAGGGTGATGGCATTTTTTTCACTGCTAGATTTGGAAGGCCCCAATGGTCTGCATTCTGGAGAAACTGTAATTTCTGGGGTTACACCATGAATATGAGAATAAATGAGAATAGGCCCAGCAACCATGTAACCATCTCATATGATCCTTTCTGTAAGAATATATGGATTTGCAGACTATTTAGCACGAGTCTCCCAGAAATCACTACTTCTCTTAAGAGAGCTGAAGTTTCTGGCAGTGGAGAAGAGGAAAACAGGCTGACAACTGTCAGATATTAAGAGTCAGACCAGGCGCAGCCTCAAATCAAAAGCATGCAGTAGAGGTACATCACACGCACATACAAGGGTACTTCAAAAAGTTGATGCAAAATAGAATTAACAGATAATACAAATCTTTCCATTCACTTTTTGAAGTACCTTCGTATAACTTACGTGAATTCAACTATCTTCCCTCGGTGAAGGAGGTTCCAAAAGCACACAGCATTTAAAACAGTGAGTTCAACTGAGTTTGAGCTCTAATCAAGAAGCACATGCTCCACAGAACTTGTGTGGTGGGAGAGGTAATCCCACAGCTTGAAATCTCACTGTGAGGAGTGTGTTTCTAATGTTTATTGAGAGATGTTTTTCATACAATATGGCTCCTCAACGCAAGCCAACCTCATCTAGAGTTTAACTGAAGAAGAGTGATGAAAGATAACCGTGATTTTCTATTTCTACCCTAAATGATGACTTTACAACTTTACAACCTAACTCTCCATGCAAAATGTGACTTCATAACACTGTAGTTAATAAATGCCTGGGAAGTCACTATGTGTGCATTACAACAAAGGACTAACGTGATTCCCAAGTACTGATGCACTCTCTAGCAACAGACTTCAGCTTCTGGTCTCAGGGGGCCAATTTATATTGCAAATCTAAAAGCAGTGAAAATACCTTGGGCTTGACCTCTTTGTCAGGGAGTAGTCTCAACAACACGCCGTCTTCCCCTGCCTCATGAGAGGGAGGTGCAGAAGGTGAGGACTGTTTTTCCTCTAATCTCTCATGGCAGTGACGTAAGCCTTGCGTATTAAAGCCTGGGAAGGTATCCTGATTTTACAAACTATTAACAGCACAAAGAAGTCTATGGAACAGTTTTCTTATAACCCCTTGGTAAAATGATAGCAAAGCTATAATGAAATCAAATTCAAAGTTAGACGTAAAACTGAAGCTAATCAGAACCAAGAAGACTCTCAACAGGAACATATGGTCAGTTAGTGAGCATGAATAACTTGAAGGGGTAAGGGTGGAGGCAAGGTCTGTTGAACAGAAGGTAACAGTTGTACAATAAACAAAGTCCCTCTCTCCCCAAATATATGCCTAGCTGACTCCTCCTGACCTCAAACCACATAATATATTTAGCCATGTTTTATTTCAGCCCAGATAATCCTTGTCCAAATCTTTTATTGATTTAATTTACAGTTTTGTCTCAGCTACAATTGTAGCCCTGAAAGCTTTTTGCTTTTATGGCTTTAAATAGATTATTTAAATGTGACTTTTTATAAACACAACTGAATTGACCTCTATTTTACAGATACCCTTTATTAATGACAGGAGGTAAAACAAGCTACATGAAGAACACGAATATCTACAGAAGACAGTACCATGGAGATTCATTACAGATGTGAAAAATGATATTCTTGGTCAACATTTTAAAAATCAATGAAGTATAGTCTAATCTTGAACACAAATATCTCACAAAACTGTGAAGAGGAGATAATCTCTCTTTTACTCTTTCAAAAAACTATAAAGTGGGGACAAATCTCTCTCTTACTCTTTTGAAACATGACATGACTTTAAGGGCATGAAAAAATGGCTCATGGTGTAATATTAAGAAAAAAGTAAGATGTAAAATTATGTGTACATTGTACATGTGTGTTTTATGATCCCAATTCTTTAAAAATGCATGCGCACAATGAGATACTACTTCACACCCACTAGGATGGCTATTATTAAAAACAGAAAATGCTGGCATGAATATGGAGAAACTGGAACCCTTGCATATTGCTGGTGGAAATGTAAAATAGTGCAGCTGCTGTGGAACCACAGTGAGGTGGTTCCTCAAAAAAAAAATTAAACATAGAATTACTATTTGATCTGGCTATTCCACTTCTGGGCATATACACAAAAGAACTGAAAGAAGGGACTCAAACATATTTTGTACACCCATGTTCATAGCAGCATTATGTACAATAGCCAAAATGCCAATCGGTAGATAAATGGATAAACAAAAAATGGTATATATAATTATTCAGCCTTAAAAAAGAAATTGATACATGCTACAACATGAATGAACCTTGAAGACATTACACCAAGTGAAATATTCATAGCAGCATTATGTACAATAGCCAAAATGCCAATCGGTAGATAAATGGATAAACAAAATATGGTATATATAATTATTCAGCCTTAAAAAAGAAATTGATACATGCTACAACATGAATGAACCTTGAAGACATTACACCAAGTGAAATAAGACAGACACAAAAGGAAAAATGTTGCATGACTCCACTTACATGAGGTACCTAGAAAAGTCAAATACATAGAGACAGAAAGTAGAACAGTGGTTACCAGAGGCTGGGGGGAATGGGAAGTTATTGTTTAATGCATATAGAATTTCAGTATGGAATGATGAAAAAGTTCTGTAGGTGAATATTGGTGGTGGCTGCACAAAGATGTGAATGTCTCTAATGCCACAGAACTGCATATGTTTAAACATGGTTAAAATGGTAAATTTTATATTGTGTATATTTCACCACAATAAAATTTTAATGCATGCATACATACACACATACTTATAAGTATGTATACATATGTATACATGTATATGAAAAGAATAAATAAACCTAAGTTAATAGTAGTTATATTTGGGTAGTAGAATTACAGGTAATTATTTTACAAGAGGTCTCAAAATAAGTTCATGGAAAAATTCATATTATCTTTTAATTCTATTTTTCCGCAAACTTTCTGAAGTAACCTCATATTTTTTATTCTAATTGGGTATTCAAAATACTTCTTACAGTGAAAAATTAATAAGAAATAAAGGGAAAATTAATTTAAAAAATGAATATGGCACAATACTGGATACTATTGAGCCTTATCCACCTTAGTGTAGAGATTAGTCCTCCACAGAATTTTTGGGGAAGGAAGAAACTGCTGGTCTCACATGCAAGGTGGAGCTGCACACCATCCTTACCCAAACCCACTTCTAACTGGGAACTTCTTAGGTATTTCTGCAGGAGTACAATGGTAGGATCTATGTACTGGCTAAGACACTTTCCAGTGAACTCAGAGAAAAATATTAGTGCAAATGGTATGGAGACTTTCAGCTAGAAGATAACTTGAGATGGAGAAAGAAGATCCTTGACAACCACATACCTTCCCTTTTTCTACAGCCTAGCACATCACGTTTTTTTAAAAAGGGACACAAAAATAAAAGTTAAGAAAAGACTTGAATTCTTGAAGTCATTTTCCAATGGCACAAGATAAACAGAATTATCCAAAGAAAAGTAAGAAAGGCTATCAAGTTCCTTTCCTGTATTTGAATGGTTAAAACCAGGTATTATAATTTTGAGATGGAGGTGCTCAGTTTCCCTGGTGTCAGGTTTCAGGCTGCTCCCCTGAGTCTTAGACCACTCCCCTAGGACTCAAGCCCCTCCTCTGAGTCCTGAGCTTACTGTTATTTGTTGCACCTATTTTCAGCACCAACACATAGAGATTGAGACCACAGGAGGCAGATTTATGTAATTCCAGGACTGAACATTCTCAGTAGAAAGGAGTTTATCCTATGAATGCCCTTCAACTAGAGGCACAAGAGAACACCCAGAATGTTTTAAGTGTATTTGGTGGAATCTGACCAATTAGCATGCTCCAAAGAGACCAACTGAGCACATGCAAGGCTTACATAACCTGTTGCATAACTGGGAACCACCCCTCAGTTGAATATTCATTAGACAACTTGAATATATATAAACAGCCAAACTATAAAAGTAGAATCCAGGAAGAAGGCGGGACTGTTGCTCATTGTCTCTGGAGCTAGCCAGGCCGCACTTCACCTGTGAGGTGTGTATTCTGCACCTTTTGATGTTAAATCTGCCTTTAATGTGCTGCTGCTCACTCTCTCAAGCCAGCCCACATTTTCCCTGTGAAGTGTATGTTTCTTATTCTTTATATTAAACCTCTTTTTGTTTTCTACTCTGACTCTGCTCTTGAATTCTTTCCTGTGGTGGAGTCAAGAGCCTGACAGAGGATGGGGTGGCTTGAGGTTGGCCATCTGACCTCCCCAGACCCTCTCATCTGGCATCAATCTGACTAAGGAATGTTTATGAAAATTAAAAAATTTTTTCAGAACACTGTTCCATGAATATATGCAGTATTATTGTCCTTCAAGACTTTTATATGAAGAAGTACAAGACTATATATGTAAATTAAATGTTCCATTGTTTAACAAAGTCAATAATGTTTTAACAGTCACAGCTTGATTATAGCTGGAAGGCCATTTTATCAGAAAATGATTTTTTGAGGAAAATTCTAGGGTCTTCATATTTGAAAGTGCTCTCCCTTAGAAGCAAGCACACATTAAACTAGGGAGAACAACAACAAAAAAACGAATAACAGGCAGTATCCCACTTATCCTAGACAGTAAAACAGGGAAAATGACCTGCCATCCTGTGCTGCCACCATGGAAATGATATTGCACTATCCTAATTCAGGCTGTTACCACTTCATAACTAGAACTGGGAGAGAGCCTGTTTTCCTGGCCTCTGATTGATTATTCTGCCCTGCTGCTCACAATCTATCCTGTAAGGCCTCCTCCAGATTAATCTCCATCAAGTACCACTTTGACTGCACCACTCAGCAATTCAAAAAACCTTCACTAGAACCTTTTTTCTTATTATAAAGTATAAAATTCTTGCCCCGGCACTGAAGACTTTCCAAAGTTTGGCCCAAATACAAATTTTGTGTTCTAACTTAGAGCTATTTGCTATACACTAGAAACATACTATCTTTTTCTGCCTCCCTACCTCTGTCTGAGATCATTCTTTTTTTTTTTTTTTAATTTTACTTTGTCAATATACAATGTGAGATCATTCAGATTGTAGACTAAACAGGTACTCATTAAGAATTTACTGAATTAATACTTTGCTGGTTGCAATGTTAGTTTCTCTGAGCCCTGGGCACATAATTTTGTGGTTCACTAATAGAGGGCTTGAAAATCTGTATGTCTGTCTGAAATTATCCACTGGACAACTGGAATTTCTCAATCCTGAAATAAATCATGATCTAATACATATTAAACAAAGACAAAATTTTCAGTCACAATTAGTTATACAACCTAAGCAAGATTTTTAGGAAATTCAAAAATAAAACATGCTGAAGTGTAACTGTTAATTAAAATATAAGGGATTATTAACATGCAAGAGGTAACAAAGCAGCTAGGCGTAGTGCATGCCAAATACTGAAAAATGTGTTTGGCTTCTTTTTCCTATTAGTCATTGCTTCTCAGTCAGGTTAGAACATTCTGTTACTTTGTATATAAACAAAGACCAATCTCATGGCCAAATGTACTTTTACTTAAGGAGAAAAATACGCCCATGAAATTGTTTTAGATTATAAAGTAACAAATGCTAGATAATTTTTGTAATTCTAATGCTGATTGTTTCCCATCACTCACTTCAAGACTAGACTACATGCTACAGAATAATGAACCTGGGCTTTGAAGACTGAGAGGCCTGGGTTTGTGTCTCAACTTGGAGATTATCACTGTGCAATCCTGAGAAAATTATATAACTCTAAGAAACTCAGTTTCGTCATCTGTAATTTTTTAAAAAACTATTATTCCTATTTCTCAGGATTGTAAGATTTATATAAAAAAATATATATATATATACATACACATATATATGTATATATATGTGTATGTATATATATATAAAAAACAAGTGCTAGAACATGTTCAATGCTAGCTAATAAATGTTGATTCCCTTTGCTACTTCCCTGCACTTTTTGAGTGGGGATTTACTTAAGCCTATGCTACCTCTTTCACTCAAGAACTCTATTACCCAACTGTTCAGAGTGGATACCATCTTCACTCATCCAGGTTTAAGAAGGTAATATTTGGAACTCTACAAATGAATTAGCACTCCTCTCTAAAATATTGAACTATTGAAGCATCTATAGTATATTACTGAAATTTTACTTGTGTAGTAAAGCATGATGCATATAGTATACGTGTGTGTGTCACTTTTGGTGCTTTTGACTTAGAAGGTGGAAGATGTGTATAATTCTGGGATCTATCCATAAGACTTTAAAACTAGTAACGTTTAAAAAATGTTTTATATATCCATATTATTAAGGCATATTATTAGAAAAGAATACTTCCACAATAGATCCTATTTTACGATAAATGCTTTCATTAATTAAAGCTACTCTTAGCACATAAAAGGAGAAAAATATATACTGGGCTCCCCCGAAACAATGTAAGTACTAGAAGTAAAGCAAGTCTCACTTCATCTTTTTGCCCCTGTAGTTATAATCTGAAAAGGAACTACTTTTCAACAAAATGCACAGAGCTCTAAATGTGAATGAGGTTTTCTATAATCACAACTAACTTTTTAAAAAAGTGCTTGTTATATACTAGTCATTGTCCCTAAATGTATTAATGAATTAATGCATTCAATCTTCTTAATAAGTATATGAGCAGGTACTATTATTCTCTGAAGAAACTGAAGCTTAAAGAAGTTAAAAATTTACTTGAGATCACATAATTAGAAAGCAGTGAAGTGGGGATACAAACCCAGGCAATCTTACTCCAAAGCCTGAATTTTTTTTTTTTTTTTTTGTAGCTGGCCAGTATGGGGATCCAAACCCTTGATGTTGGTGTTGTAACACTGTGCTCTGTAAAGCCTACATTCTTAACTACTACGTAACTGATTCTAAACCCTATCTGATTCACTGACATTTTTTTTTTTATAATACATACTTTTGAGGCTCCTTTTACTATCTCGAAGTGAAAATCAGATTATCTACCTGCTTTTAAAAAATTAACATAATGTTCTAACTGTAATATAAAAAAGCAATAAAATGAATTTATAAAATGTGCACTTCACCACCATAAAAAAATGACAGGTCAGTGAGGTGATGGATATGTTAATTAGCTTGATTTAATCATTCTACACTGTATGCATATATCAAAACATCACACTATACCCCATAAATGTATATAATTATGATTTGTCAATAAAAAATAATATGAATAAAAAATGTGTATTTCACTATAGAAGTTTATAAAATTATGATTTTAATTAGAAATGTTCAGGAATAACTACACTAGTAAACAAAAAAAATAAAAAGGCCTAGAATTTCCCAAAATGCCTGAGAGAGCAGTATTACCTAAGGAAGAAAAACTGCACTTGTCAACACTGACTTTCTACTGTTTTACAGGTTTTCCTTTTGGGTTAAGTTAACCCTGGGTGGAGTGTGACACTGGCTTTTAGAGTGTGGGGTAGTGGGGGTAGGTCTAGAACATGAAGCTGAAACATTCCCACGGGGTTGGTTGATTGATAAGACAATCTTCAGGGACTAATCACGCCTCTTTCACCGTTCCCCAGAAAAACCCATCCGTCCTTTCATCCTGGTATTCCTGCCTATGGGAACGGGGGTGTCCAGAGTAGCTGCACACCTGAATCCCCTGGGGCAGTACAGTTATATTCAAGCCCAAGACTCTGCCCTGCTCAGATGGCCAGATGCCACTCCCAGGGTTTCTGAGTCAAGAGTTCTGGCTGGAGCTTGAGAATTCACATTTCCAACCAGCCCCCAGGATGCCAATGGTCTGGGGCCACCCTCTGCATGACACTGACCTGGGAATTTTGTTAAGTGACATGGGAGGTTTGTCATCTTTTTTTTTTTTTTTCCTTTTTGTCTTTTTTCGTGACCGGCAACGGATCGCAACCCTCAGTGTTGTGCCTGTACTGGACTGGGACGGCAACGGGATCGCAACCCTCGGTGTTGCGCCCACACCTCACTCAGCCAGTGAGTGGGAACCGGTCTGTAAGTGGGATCCGAACCCTCGGCGGGAGCGCCACCGCGCTCCCAAGCGGCGCACTGTAGCAGTGCGCCACCGGGTCGGCCCAGCCACAAATAATTTTAAAAATGGAAATCTTCTCAATAAGAACACAGAGCATACCTTTGTTCAAGATATTAGTGTCAAGTAAAGAAATTAGTATCAATTAAATCTGAATCCAGCTACCACATATCTTGTCAACTAATTTCTTACCACTTATTTTAAGATCAATGGCAGATTATATAAACTATTACCCTTTTGAAGCTCTAAAGAGTTCTTCATTTAGCATCTAAAGTTCTTTATGGGAGAATTACACTTTTAGAAATAGTTTTAGAATCTGTTATTAAAACTCAATCAGCCCCTCATATTATCCAGTTTACAAAGTTAGAAATAATACCCCTCCATCCACCCATCTATTCATGAAAAAATAACGGAGGGAGCCAAACCAAATCCCTTTCAAGTGCAGACCTGTTCTTTGGGATGCAGGCAGCTCACTGGCAGCAGGTAGTATACCTGTTGTTCCAGGAGGTAGTGCATAAGCTGAAGATGATGATGGAGCTCCTGGTCCGCCATGCTGGAAGGATGCTCCAGAGGAGGGGGGAGGAGGGAAAGAAGCAGTAGGGCTGGAGGTAGGTGAAGAGGCCTGGTGCTGTGCTGCATATAGCTGAGACGGCCCAGAATAGGAAGAAGCAGAAGATATGTAAGGGGTGTTAGGGTAAGCGTTTGAAGCAGGAGGAGCAACAGGGTGCTGAGGTCGATACATTGCTGACCCCCCTGTTCCGAAGGAATACTGCTGGGCTGGTTGATAAGCTACACCAAGGAGAAGAAACAGAAATTTTGATTAGTTACAAGTTTATTCAGACAGCAACAGAAAACCAAAAAGTTACTTCATTGTATGCAAATGATTTTACTCATTCTTCTCATAATGATAAGTTACAGCCAAAAATTAACACTTAGAATATGTTGTTTTTGAGGCTCAGATGTCCTAAATGTACTTAAAAGCATTTCCAATATCTGAACATTGTCATCGCCAGATTGTTGTTGGTTATGAAAATCTTCGAATCATCAGACCCAAGAACTGTGAGACAGACCTTTTTCTGAGACTTTTCCTATTCCTGTGAAAAGACTACAGGGACACTGCTGTAGGCTGGATGCCCCCCAACGTCACTGAGGCTTAATTCCCACTGTTAACTGTTGAGGGTCGGAAATCTTACTCTGGTAATTGAAAGGTGAGGCCTTGAAGAGGTGATTGGATTGTAAGACCATGCTGTAGTGAATGAATAATGGTGGTCAGGGGCATAGTTCTGAGGGCTTTAAAAGAGTACATGAGAGGTTAATCCCTCTCTGTTCCACCATTTTCTTTTTTTTTTTTTTTTCCTTTTTGTCTTTTTTACTGACCGGTAACAGGATCGCAACCCTCGGTGTCACGCCCGCACCGCGCTCAGCCAGCGAGCGGGAACCAGTCTCCACATGGGATCCGAACCCTCGGCGGGAGCGCCGCCACGCTCCCAAGTGGCGCACTCTCCAGTGCGCCACTGGGCCGGCCCTGTTCCACCATTTTCTGCCACATGAGACCCCTAGGTGAATGTTGCCACCACCAAGACCCTCACCAGATGTATTCCCTAGACTTCAGACTTCCCAGCCTCAGAAACTGTAAGCAATAAATTTTGTTTTCTTAAAAATTACCCAGTTCCAAATATTTTGTTATAAGCAACACAAATGGACTAATACAGACACCAACTAACCA
>NW_007728468.1:162993-197906 GCF_000696425.1 Galeopterus variegatus | reverse complement strand
CCACGCTCCCAAGTGGCGCACTCTCCAGTGCGCCACTGGGCCGGCCCTGTTCCACCATTTTCTGCCACATGAGACCCCTAGGTGAATGTTGCCACCACCAAGACCCTCACCAGATGTATTCCCTAGACTTCAGACTTCCCAGCCTCAGAAACTGTAAGCAATAAATTTTGTTTTCTTAAAAATTACCCAGTTCCGGGCCAGCCCGGTGGCGCACTCAGTGCGCCGCTTGGGAGTGCGGAGGTGCTCCCGCCAAGGGTTCGGATCCCATGTGGAGACCGGTTCCCGCTCACTGGCTGAGCGCGGTACGGGTGCAACACCGAGGGTTGCGATCCCGTTACCGGTCAGTAAAAAAGACAAAAAGGGGAAAAAAAAAAAAAATTACCCAGTTCCAAATATTTTGTTATAAGCAACACAAATGGACTAATACAGACACCAACTAACCACCAGATGAAACCACACAGGAATTATACATCCAAAGCACCCCCCGCCCTACAAAAAAAGTTACATGGAGTTTGGTGGCAGCTCAAGGCCTCTCACTGTAGAGTGATCACTATTGTTATGAATCAAGTATCTTCTCCAACATCTAGTAAAATCACTAGCTACTCAAATGCTGAGTGTGAGCACAGTTCCAAATTAACAGTCAACTCTCTATGATCCCTGATAATAAAACGAGTACTATATAATATTTCACATACTGTATGTAATTGATTAGTAAATAATCAGGCAAGGTAGCTAACTAATGTTTTAATGCAAAGACCTGAACCCAGATTGAGGAGGTCTTAACACCACCACATTCTGTGCATCCAGGGGTAGATATGAACCTCTGCAGAGCAAATCTGATAGAACTGTATCTGTTTCCTATCAACACTCTGAAGATAGCACTTTCACACCCAGCACCTGAGTGAAAGGCTGTATCGAATTTGTATTCATGTTAAGTAAGACCATCCTCTTTAGCACAGAACAGCTTCATTAGGATTAGTTCTTACTAGGTAATGGCTTCCTGTTTCATAATAGTTGTTTAGTCTTACAATTTTCCCCTTTGAGATTTGTTGTTGTTAATTTAAATTTTGAAACAGTAGTGATTTTTTATTTTTCAAGCGCAACTATTTGCTAAAAAAAAAAAAAAAAAATACAAATGCCAATGTTGAACATATGTCATTACACATTTGTCAAAACCCACAGAATGTACAACACCAAGAGTGCACACTAATATAAGCTATGGACTTTGGGTAATAAGCAGGTGTCAATGAGGTTCATTGATTTTAACTGTGGTGTGGATGCAGACAGTGGGGGAGGCTGTTCATATGTAGCAACTCTGTACTTTCTGCTCAATTTTGCTGTGAATCTAAAACTGCTCTAAATAAAGTCTATCTAAAATAAATAAATGGAAAAACAACAACAACAAATGCCCTCTTGGAATCATTTTTCCAAAAATTGTTTGTGTCATCTTGCCTGAAGGAAAAGAATACATACTGAATCATTTCTAAAAGTCTATTTCTTTAAACCAAAATTATGGGATATTTGACTTTCTTTTAACAGGTCTTAGCAATGGCTCAGGAACAGGGGACAACTATTTTGAACAGAATAACTTAGGAGTTACTTCTTAGCATAATGATTCAGGATGGCTTTCACAAAAATAATGTTTCTTTACAGCAGGGACTCAGGAGTCCTTTGAAGAATAGTTCTTACTCTGTTTGTTAAAACTGATTTGACCATGGCTTTGGGGCTTCAAGTAAATAGTTACTACATTAGATAAGACATGCTGCTATGAAAGGACTTCAGGGTCACACTACTTACGCTGTGGCTGTGGATAAGGTGGTACCTGGGTGTGCACATGACCTGGAGATGTGGAAAGCTGAGTGGCAGCATTTGGATTAACATTTCCATGCATTATGAAACCTGGAGGTGGAGGATTTTCTCCCTAGGAAATGAGGATATGGTAAAAAGGAGGATTACTTTTGGAACCAAGACCCTCACCATATGGATTTATAATCTCTGAAATGGAATCCTATGTTTTCTAAGAAAAAAACTTTATTGCATAAGAAACACTGTATTTTGCACATTCTATCTTCCTTAGAACACCACATTTTCTGAGCAACACATTCTGAATGATTTAAAGGTCACATAGGTCCAAAGTAATAATAGCAATGAATAGGAAAAGATGTCAACAGCCTCATAAAATAGTGTCAATGAAATTTATAAGTCACCAGGATTTTCCATTTCTACTAATTTTCATCCACTACTCCACACTCTGGAAATATAAGTATAAATGCCATAAAGGGAACTTTTGTTTCTCTTCCATTTCTGCAATGCTAAAAAAAGGGGAGAAAAAGGAAAGAAAAAATCTTCAGTAAAGTCAGATTTGAAAACACTGTTAGAATCTTAATTGCTATTTTTCTAGCTCAAGTCAATTTAAAACTACAAAAGAAGGACAGGAGGGATAAGGAAATAAATTAACTGTGCTAAAATCTGCTTCTTGCATCCTAAAAGCATTAAAATACGATGAGCAGGCAGATGGATTGGGGGGAGGAAGAACTTGAGGAAGGGAGGTAGATAATATATAAATAATGTATATATATTTAGGTGAGCAGAATCCTGCTCAAAGAGGAATAATGAAGGATATACCTGTGTATCAGAGGGAGAGGCTGCAGGTGGATGGCTGGGAAGGGCAGTAGGAGTTTTGTTACTCCAGGTAGTGACAGTAGGGGCAATTCTAACCTGAATTGAACAAAGAAATACCAATCACAGAGAATAAAAAATGAAAATGTTAAAAGAAGAAAAATAACCCAAGAGGTATTAACAGCCAGATGCAAAGCAAAAAGTAAGAGCAGCAAGATAACATACAGTAGTCAGGCAATTGCTTTCAAGGTAGCTAAGATTCCAAAAGAAAAACACAGTCACAATAAAATAGGGGAGAGAGGCAAGAGACAAATCAATATGAAAACCTAAATCAAAGCACAAGTACAATGCCATTCAAGCATCAAGAGTACAGAGGAAAATGAGGTCCTGTAAAATCAGAAGAAAACACTCCAGGAGAAGAAAAGTAATTAAAAAAGTGATTTTTGAAGCATTAATTATATTCATGCTACTATTAATCCGTAAATATATTGCTATAAGCTTGCTTTTCTGGATTTCATTAGGGCCACAGAAAGTCATATTAGTCCCATATGAGGCTTGAAAAATCACACAATCAGAGAATATTAAAGCTGAATATTAAAGATCAACCAGTCTAATCTCCACCTTTTACCAATGAGAAAAACAAGGTCAGGAGATGTGAAGGGGCTTGCCAAAGTCTATACAACTTGCTGGGGATTCGAGGTCTCCTGAATACCAGACCAGTGTTTTCTACACTATACCATATTGCTTACCCTGAAGTCCAGTGGTTTTCAATCTTTTTAAGCCATCATCTTTTCATCAAATAAATCTTTGTAGGAACTCCAATATATATATAAAATAAAATAAAATAAAAGCAAAGTTGTGACAGTTGAAGTGGGAGTGGAACTCCCACTAATCTGGCCTCTCCTTCAACACTGCTTTAAAACCGCAAGCCACTGTCCTCATCCACTTAGCATATGATAAGGTTTCATCAAGAAAATCACTGCTTTATTTATGATTCAATTTGTTTTTCTTTTTTTAAAACATGAGATTGACAAGTCAAGTAAAACAAAAAATTTTCAATATTTTTATCTTTTCCCAGAAAGACAGATAAAACTAAGGACATAAAGATAAACCCAAACTATTCTCTTCTTATATTATAGAGCTTGCCTTGTTTCATTACCTTGAGAGACAGCCTGGTCTAACACCAAGTGATTGAGAGTTTTAATCCTAACTTGGCCACAGCATGCAATGCTGAGACATCTAAGCTCTGTCTTAAAATCTGGTGAGTCACTTGACATCCCTGCCTCTCAGTTTTCCTATCCACCATCTTATCTACCCCACCTATGTCACAGACTTTCTAAGTCTAGTACAATCTCCATGAGGGTGGGGAATTTAGTCTATGTTTTTCACCAATACACTTTCAACAGCTAGACAGGTACTCACAGTAGAGTCTTACCAAACATTTGTCAAATGAATGAAAATAATCAAAACTGTCACAGACTTTCTAAGTCTAGTACAATCTCCATGAGGGTGGGGAATTTAGTCTATGTTTTCACCAATACACTTTCAACAGCTAGACAGGTACTCACAGTAGAGTCTTACCAAACATTTGTCAAATGAATGAAAATAATCAAAACAGAGTATTCTAGATGGTTAACAGTTATACTTAAATGTAATCTATTCCAATTAAGTACCACTCAAAAGTACAGCAGGGCTGGCCAGTTAGCTCAGTTGGTTAGAGTGCAGCCATATAACAGCAAGGTCACAGGTTCGGATCCCTGTACTAGCAGCCAGCCACCAAAAAAAAAAAAAAAGTACAACAGAAAAAAGAGCATGAATTGATTTTTTTTTCCAGTTTGTCATGATTTTATATTTACTTTTGCTATAACAAAATGTAAAAAGACCCTGTCAATCCTACCAGCAATTTGTTCTATTTTAAAATAGGCAGAGTGCCTGTTAACTCTGCTATCAATCAAGACCATTTATTACTCACAAAAAAAATATTTTTAAGGACATGAATGTCACCTGCTGGTCTGAAAATATAAAAGTTTTTACATGAAACACTAAAAGACAACAATAGGCCACATTTTATGCCACTAAACATTTGGCAATTTAAATACCATAAATAAATAAATAAAACTAAATAAAAATTATTAATCCTTTTCACATTCCTCATGACCTTCAACTACATAAACCTTCAGTCATTCACTTTTCTCTAATATTCAAGTTGTCCAAAAATATGTATTCTGGATATTCTTTATTGTGCAGATACAGAAAACACAGTAAAACTATACTAACAATTTAGAAAAGAATACTCAAGAAAGACCATTTCTAAAAATATTTTATAAAATTAACCAAATCACTAACAAGATTGTTCCTGCTACTTTACTTATGGCTTGTTAGATGAATCAAATAAAAGTTTAAATAACAGATGTACACGTGTAAGGGAAGTTTGAGTGATAGAGAAATAAAAACAAATCTCCTTAGAGAGGTTAAAACTAATTCATATCTAAAATATAATCTTTTTGATGAGATTAAAAGGATGATTTCAAAAAGTAGATAAGTACCACTTTCAAGAATCTAGAAAGTATAATGATTAAAACAATGTGTTGTCTAGTTTTACTATATCAGAGAAAGTCTCTTGCCCAACAAACTAAAACCATCAGTTTGAACCATCTGGACCATATCACTCACATGAGGATAATATTGAGTCTGAACTCTTGGCATCTGTGGGTGGCCAGCAATTGGTCCAGGCCTGCCCTTGGGCAGCTGCTGCCTCTCAGAAGGAATTTTAGGTGACTCCTGCCCTGGTACAGGCTCTCCTTGTGCTCTACAAAGTCTGTCACGAAGCTGCACAATATTTGGCTATAAGAAGCAATAGAAGAAAAAAAAGCAGACTGTTAAGAGTTTACCCAACTTTATGACAGCATGTTGATTTTCTTAAAGTAATATGCTCATTCAAGAGATTCCTTTTTGTTCACATGCTGTGTATTATACAATACACCCTGCCACTTGAGGATTCAACATCATGATTTCTAATACTCAAGGCTGGCACCAAAGGTCCATGACACACAGTGCAACATGTAATTCAACTGAGGCAGGGATTTGAATTATGCCCACCTTATGGTTAGTATGCAAGATCAATGTCACTTATCACCACTGCTCTTTTTGTATTTTCTTGTGGTTAAGTAATGCTCACAAACTACAAAAATACTTTATAAGGCCCCCAAAACTACTAGTGATGGAAAAAAATGATGATCTAAGAAGAAAATGGAAATTAATTTAAAAAGCAAGAGACTTTTGAAATAAATTAAAAGAACAAGATGTCAAATTCAGATGTGTAGCTCTTACAGGTCTACAATTATATAGATTTACAAAAGTATGAGTTGACCATGATATATTCATGGTTTTAACAAATAACAAAAAAGCAATGCATTAAAATGTTTCGGCAAAAATTTAATATCTTTACAAATTACATTTTTATAAATTCGTTATAGATTTATAGGGGTCATTTAAACTTTGTAGGTATATACTTTATTGCCTTTTTGTGGGGAGAATCATACACTACAATGATATCACAAAGTCTCAGGACATATTCCCCAGAAAATGCAGGGTCTACTGAGATAAACAGGAGAAAGTAACATCAAAATTATGCTTTTTCGTATAAAGAATATTCTTTAAAATACAAAGAAAAGCATCTAGAATAATGTATAGAAAATATGTTATTATAAAAGGTACTGAAAATAAAGAGTTTAATCCTAAGGCTAGATGAGCTAAAGGTCTCAGATTAACTTAGTCTTAAGGTAAAGGGTCTTATAACTCAATATAACAATGAGACCTTATTAAGTAAAAAGTCTTATAGGCCAAAATCACCATAAAGAAAAAGACTGTTTCTATTCTACCTAATATTCTCATTAACAATTTAGAAAGATACGAGATGGATCCTACAGCTAAGTGTATACAAAACCAACTAGAGTCACACCTCTATAGCCCTGGAGAATATATGTATTTTTACTGAATAAAATTTATTGGTGATTCCCTAGAACAAACAAAAAACTGAAAATGACTGATTAAAATAATCCACCAAAAACAGAATATGTTAATAATAAAAAGTATAGAGACAAGAAAATATCTGCAAGGCTCAAAATCAAGCTCTATCAGATACAAAATGCAGATATAAATATCCTACTTCTGGAAAGATTCCCTCAAACTCTACCCCTACTTCCATCCATGCTCCATGGATGGGTTTAGTCCCCTTCTTTTGTGTTCCCATAGCACCTTTATCACAGTATCTGTCGCACTTTCGGAATCCCATGTTTATTTGTCTATAGCTGTCTTGAGTTTGAAACCTTCCTGAGGGCAAGGATCTTGGCAATCTTGCTCATGATTCTATACTCTGTCACTTGTTGAACTGAATTTAATTGAAACAAGTATCATGAAAAAGCCCGAGTTTTATTGTACACCAAATAAGGACAATGAATGAGAAATGTAATGGAGTTCTCCCTGCTCTGAATCCTTAAAAAATATACTCAGACTAAAATGGCATATAGAATGAACTTCTTTGCTACTATGTGGGGTGACATATGTGGGAATCTGAAAATTTTAACAACTCCACTTGTTCAATTAAGCATTAATATTTATAGCTTTTCAACATAAAAGATTCCTACAAAGAACCTTATACAAAGAACCATCATTTGGCTTTGGAAATAAAAAGTTGGTTTTTCCCATTTATTTCTCTAAAATACTATGTCTCTCGGAACAAAGGGATCTATTACACTATAAGAGCATCCTATTTCTCTGACATAGCTTGGGTACACCTAAAATGATCCTTGAATTATCAGTAACATTTACCTACAGTTAGGAGACAGAAATTCAACTGCTCGAAAACATTCCACCTAGCAGTATGTTTAGTTCTAATACCAAGTGCTATCTACTGGCCTCACCTTACATACTGAAAAAAAGAAGAAAAATGGTCACTTCTAATTACCTGGTTGGTGTTGTCAGGAAGAAAAGCCAAGGCTGCAGCAATATTGCCCTGGGCTGCCAACAAATTGGCATACTGACTCATCTTCTCAGCCAAAAGGACCCCTACAGTATTAGTATCCATGGCTTGGGTGAGTTGTACAGCTTTTCGCAGAATGACAACTTTCTCAATCAGATCCTAGATGAAAAAAAGAAGGGACAGTGAGATAGGAACAGAGATACCAAGACCATGTGTCTGAGAGGAAGCAGGAAAAGATAACAAGTTACTAAGATTTCCAAAACCTACTAAAAATACAGTACCTATTATCATCCCATTTAGAAAACTATAGAATGGCTGACCACCATTTATGTTACTGAAAAGAAGTAAGGAGGAAAAAGCTCTGTTACTCATGGATAGGGCACAGGTTACTACCTTCTCCTAAGCATCCTTAAACTTCCAGATACTTGTCTAGTGAGCTAAAATAAGCAAATATCCAAAGTCAAAGTGATAAGCAGATGTCTGAAGGCAGAAACGATGTTCTAACAGGTATAGGAGGAATTATGAATGGAACCATCATACCATCTATCCCATGAAAATATTACTACTATAAGGTGCCCACAAATATCCAAAGTCAAAGTGATAAGCAGATGTCTGAAGGCAGAAACGATGTTCTAACAGGTAAAGGAGGAATTATGAATGGAACCATCATACCATCTATCCCATGAAAATATTACTACTATAAGGTGCCCATAGACAAAGGCATGTGACCCCTAAATGGGCTTACTGTTTTAACTCAAAGTTTCTCACATTGCTCTTCAATACCAATTCTTTCCACAATGGAGAGCTATGCTTCAGGTAGAAAGCATAAGGATCTCCTACCTATCTGCCCTTCATAAATACACAAATCTAGAAGTGTGAAACAAGTGTTTTTCTCTCAGAAGCACTTAGAAGAAAAATACTGATTTCCTATCTGATTTTTAGTTTCAATAGGGTAATCTTTAAAGCAATGACCATACTGAGAAAAATCTCTTTCCAGAGAGAAAAAAAATATTATACTGAAATATTTTAAGACTCTGATGATTAAATGCTTAGGAAAAAATCTACATATATTACTCAGTGCCTGAGAACAGTCTCTACATTTTTTACTTCTCTTGCTCGTGTACTGGTGCTACATGGGATTCCATTTACCTCTTAGTTTCATTTTCCCTTAACCATGAAGATTCTCTTTTTTTTTTTTTGTCTTTTTTTCGTGTCCGGCAACGGATCGCAACCCTCAGTGTCGCGCCCGTACCGGACCGGGACCGGCAACAGGATCGCAACCCTCGGTGTTGCTCCCACACCTCGCTCAGCCAGTGAGCGGGAACCGGTCTGTATGTGGGATCTGAACCCTTGGCGGAAGCACCACCGCGCTCCCAAGGGGCGCACTGTAGCAGTGCGCCACCGGGCCGGCCCCGACCATGAAGATTCTCTATTGGTACTTGGGATGCCTCATATTCCTTAACCTATATTGCTTCTTTCCTAGCTCAAGGCAAACAGGGTTACTGAAGGCAGGGAGAAGCCCACAAAAAAAAAAAAAAAAAAAAAAAGAGGTAAAGCTTAGGTCTGTACTCAGTGCTCTTGCTACCTATTTCCCCCAATAAACTGCCAAATCACAACCTTGAACTTACAAACAGCTGCAACCTCATTTTACTATCCCACCATCTCAAACTTTGCTTCTCCAAAGATAGCAATATATGCACATAATTATTCAGCAAAAGAACTTCTAAAATGTAAATAAGTGGGACAAAAGCAACAAACACTACAACAAATGAATTTCTAGAATATAACTTGATCATAAGGAGGGTGAAAGACAACACTCAAAACTAAGCACCTTTTGGGCCGGCCCGGTGGCGCACTGCTACAGTGCGCTGCTTGGGAAGCGCGGCGGCGCTCCCGCCGAGGGTTTGGATCCCACGTGCAGACCGGCGGCTCACTGGCTGAGCGAGGAGCGGGGGCAACACCGAGGGTTGCGATCCCGTTGCGATCCCGTTGCCGGTCCCGGTCCGGTACGGGCGCAACACTGAGGGTCGCGATCCGTTGCCGGTCACGAAAAAAGACAAAAAGACAAAAAAAAAAAAAAAAAAACTAAGCACCTTTTGTCTCAGATACTAACCTGGAGAGACAAAGGGTTGCTTCCATCTTGAGCTTTAGTCCAGCATGCAACTAGTTTCTCTACATTCCCTGCACAAATATAGCAGAGACATGCCTGAGTCTGCAGGAGGGTATCTCCTTCATTTTCAAGCCTGGTTCCCAAAAGATCTATAAATCAAGACAAAAACGTTAACAAGATTATACCAAAGGCAATCTGTATATTAGGTTGTGAGCAGCTCAGTAATATTTTCAGAGGTATGGATTAAACTTCACAACAAATAAGGAGCAGGGAGAAACACAATCACTCTAAATGCTCAGTAAATACTTGTTAAATGAATGGAAGTGAGTGACAAATTATCTATAATAAACAATTTCACAATATTCTATATCTAGTTGTAGAACTGATTTCCATTAATTATATTAGAAAAAAATAATAAATGGGAACAGAATTTGAACAGAAAAACCCTAAAGGCACATTTGGAAGAGACTTATCAATGATAGCTAGGTCTACTATAAGTTATTTATGAAATACCCTAAATATCTTATAATTTTTATATTTTATTAACACTTTTTCAAGGTAGCAAATGGTTGTTCGTTCTTATTCTAGCAGCTTTAGCTTGTTTTCTTGCAAATAATATTCATTTCATAGCCATCAGTTTAGTCATTGTCTATAATAGTAATTTCTACTAAAATGTTATAACAATCATTTTATCATAGCTAACATTTACTAAATGAGAGCTGTTTATGTACCATTTTATAGATGAATAAACTGAGGTAGTAAGTGAGAGAGGCAAGATTTCGACTCTGGTTTGTCTGAAACCAAAATCACTAAACTGTATTTTCAAAATAATGAGTAGGTATGGAGAAGAATGTCATTAATAATTCTGAGAAAAGCATACAAATGACAACATCTTTTTCTCATTTGTGATAGATTTACAAAAATTTCTAATAAAATCTGTCATTAATTTTATTTATAATATATTATGCCATATATATAATGTAGTTAAATATAAAGCTCATTTCTTACCACAAAGGGCTGAAAATTCATCTGTTTTAGCATAAGTCAATACTGCAGCTAAAGCCTCTCTCCAATTTTTAAGATCACAAGACTCAACAATCTCTTTCCAGTTCTTCATCACCACTGCAGTGATGAGCTTGGGAAAGGAAAACAAAGGGAGAATTAAAAGTCTTTAGCATATTAATAAAATTAATTCTGGCTAATCAATCATATCCTTCAAAACTGCTACTCACAGGACTTCATGCCAAGTAAAGCAGCAACAAACTGAAGTACATTCTTGAACCAAATGACAAAATAGATGCTGTTATTTTTAATTTTAAAAAAAAAATCACACCAACATATTTTATAAAATGCTGAGAAGTATAGGATGCTATCAGTATAGTGACCTGGTCTGATGGATCAAGACAAACTGCCTGAACACATAGACTTCTAAGATGTGATCTGAAGGACAAACAGGAATTAACTTCATCAAGAAGGAAAAAGCATTCCAAGGCCAAGGAAATACTAGATGCAAAGTCCCAGGGAGAAAGGAATGTGGAGTGAGGAACTGAAAGGCAGCCAGTGTGGCTAAAAGATAACAGCGGAGAGTGGGACTGAATACTGGTACAACTTTTATGGAAAGCAAGTTCCATAAAAATTACTTTTTTATGATGCGGACAATAACATCCAGCAGGAGGCTTAAAAATGATCAAACCCTCTGTGCCAGAAATTCCTCTCCTAGGATCGTAGCCTTATTAAATAATCTGTACAAATCTTTAGGTATAACAAAGATGTTTATCACTGTATAAACAAGGGTATTTATATTAGGAAAATACTGGAAACTACCTAAACATTCAAAAATAAGAGAAATAATACATCCTTACTAAATTATAGAATAGTTAAAAATTTTTATAAGAATCTTTAATAATGTGGCAAAATGCTTACATGACAATATCTATAAACAAAACCACACCCACATATATATATATATATATATACAAAAAAAAAAGTTAAAAATCAAAACCAACAGGTACTTACCCCCACTGATAGAGATATTAAATGTTCCTCCAGGTGAAGGTAGAAAATCAGATTCTTGTTTTTCCTTTTTAATGTGCTAAAGAGATAGAAAAGCAGCAGTTTAGCCAGAATGAAACTGTGGAATGGTTTACTGGCAAAACAAAATTTATATATGATTATTCACCTACTGACAAGATGACATTCCAAGTTACTACAGAAAAGTTCTCAGATCCAAGTTTATACTAAGACCAAAGATTTCCCTCAGTATTAACTGTCCTTATGCAATCATAAATAAAATCCAAGGTCATCAGGAATAATGTTAAATAAACTTAAGTGTGCATATTCACTACTAGTATCTCAGAAGTTATTATTGAAGCTGAGAATCTTTGTCTGCTTAGATACCTCAACTATGAGTGGCTTGAAACATGTAAACTATATGTTTTTAATTATACTATATTTAGATTTTAAAATAATCCTACTTCTACAAATCTAGTAATTACTGTCCACTAGATTTGACTCTAAGGTCTTTTTGTGTCAACTGAGTCTTGGAAAAAATCATAAAAAAATTACTTGGTGTTTTCAATGTAAAAGCAATATAAACAGATTATTTATGAATATAATCAAATTCAATTATACATTTCGTGTTCTCTCAAATTAGTCAAATCTGGAACACAGGTCAATCTGGTAAAAATATATACCGTTCTGTTACAAATTTCTGAGACTACCTGCTAGTAGTCTGATTAAAAATAAATTCAGTATTTTCTTTCTTTAGAAGAAAAGAAATATAATGGAGGAATTTTGCTGGCAAATAAGTTTAAGTGTTTTCTCTTCCTTGCATAAAAATTTTAAAAACAAAAAATACATCAAAGATATTAAAATAAATTTTTAAAGAAAACACAGCTCTCTTACATAAGATAAAATATCAATCTTCTGTGCTTGTGTTACCTACATATCTGAATACAAGCACCTAGTATTCAAGGTTGAGGCATTTTGGAATTGGGTAATTTTAGAGCAGAGTAAGTACAGCATAGCATTATCTGTAAATAAAGCTTAATTAATTAACGTTGACTATTACAGGAGAATAATTATAATGCTAATTCCCTTTCCCCAACTAAAGTGAAGCATTTTGGAATTTAAAACCCCCCAAAATTGACAATTTAAGTTATTCATATTAAGGAGAAATTAATCTCATTATATTCACTAACAAACTTACAAAAAAATTCTTTATTAACTCACTATTTTCCAAATTTGCTTTCTAAAAATAATTAATGAACCTTTATTTGTGGACTTCTGAAATACACATAAGGTAAAAAAATGTACAATTTATTATGTATTGAGCACCTTCAATGTATAAGCTATGATGTTTGATAAATAAAAAGTATCATCAAGATAAAGGGGAAATTTTTACCTCCTCAAACACAACTTCTTCAACTATTCAAAGTACACACTGATGACTACTGTTTTTCTTAAATACACATTACTCTTACCTAAGTATTCCCAAATGGTCTTCTATTTGATAACACATAGTTAATCTAGCTGTGTATAAATGAAAGTACAACATTTCTTTATGTATCCTACAATTCTATGTAGGTATTCCCAAAATTAGTTCAAATTTTTAGTGAGACTTTATTCATACCCTTTATTCCCTTGTTAAATAAATGCTAGGTGATCCACTTCTGAGGAAAATGCTTTTTATAAACTTAGTAAAATTTTATAGGAAACATTCCATAGTCAGAATATCCCCATATGACAAAGAACAATGAAAAAGTCAAAGATGAGAAGCAAGAACTTGCCGATTAATTTTCCAAGAAGAAATAAAATTAGTAAGCCAAAAAAAAAAAAAAGTAATTTACAGAATTATTTATCAGTTGTTTAAAAAAAATCCAGAAAATTAGAAGGAAAAAGGTCTCTGTGTTCAAGGACTCTTTAATTAGTTGCAAAAATTATCAACTATAACTAAGAACAACTTTATAGTAAATCATGACAATCAGTTTGGCATAGTATTCTTCAATTCAAAAGCCTACAACAGTGATAGTAGGCCCTAACTGTGCGCCAAGAAAAAACGTTAACTTTACATGCCATGCAGATTTCTGAATAAAATCTTTTTTCAATTTGACATCCTGATAGCCATCTGACCAAATTAAGTCAATCTCACATCAACTTTTACTTTTAAACCATATAATCCAGAAGGTAGGTCAGAGAACTAATGAGTTCAGAGATGATACTTCTGTCAGTCTAGGTAAATAGACTCCTACCCTAAACATCTCTATGAAAATATACTCCAACTTTATTTTGCAATAAGTAGTCAAGAAATTTTTCCATATTTCAATGTGAGATACACAAATATCACATATCTGTTCAATATAACATGAAAAAAAAATAAGTACCTCTCCCAAGAGCTGCTCTTCAGCAGCAGGGCTCTCCTCCCCATCACTCTGTGCTACTTGTTCAGAGTCTTTAAGAGCCTTTGGTACACAAAACAATTATAGAGGACGTTGAAGAATATAGCATTAAAAGGTTATTAGTGAACAAGGAAGACAGAAGACTCAATCAACAACACTCAGAGCTAGTTTAATCATAAGAAGCAACACTGAGTAAATTTATTTGAGAAACACCGTTAGATGAAAAGCAAAGAGCAATTACTGCTAACACCTTCCTTCCCTTTCTTTCCTACCAAATATCCCCCAGCAAAAAAGATCTTTACCTTAAGTATGTGAGGGGTCATTAATTCAGTTTTTCCTTTTACAAAATTCAAATATGCCAAGAGAAAAGAATGCTCTACCAGCTAACCTTATGCTATTTTAAGATGAGAATTATTAACATATCTAGAATTAGCATGTGTTTTTATACTGTGAAGCATAAAACAAATTTCTTAAATTACATTTCTCTCTTCGCTACGATCTAACCAAAATTTTAGAAGGTAGCTATTTTTAAAGGTCTTCTTACCACATCAGCTCCATCCACTTCATTCAAGGCCAAAGCAATCTGAAACAAAAACAACAACTCACTTACTGAACGGAATTCTATTTCGGGGCATAGAGCAAATGTTTACCTCTTCCTCTATTCTCAGCAAAAATCTAGCAAAAGTTCATTATCAGGGATAGTATAGTTAAAAGAAAAAAGCTGTGCAGAATGGTTCTAGTTTCATTTATATGGAGTTTTATTGTTCAGATGTCATCCTGCTGTGCTATTCAATCACAAAACGAACCTCAAAACAAAGTTTCTTTCCTACTTTAACTAAAATAACTATAATTAATTTTTAAAAATATTTCTTCAAGTACTCGCTACGGAAAGAACTGCTATTAGAAGTATTTTGACAGTCAGATTCTATTTCCTCATTTTTTGCCATCAGGCAAGCAGTAAAACTTTCATATTAATCTCCTGCAAACCTAAAAAAGTTAAAGCATCAAGAAGTTTAGACTAACAATAAAGTTAAATATAAAAACTCTAAAGCAGTGAGCAAAGACACAGCCACTAAGCAGTGGGGCTGTGATGTGAATCCAGGTCTGACATCAAAAGAACACTAATCTTTAATGTGTGCCTAGAGTGTGCAGTATCCAACCTGTACCACGTGTGCAACAACCTTGCAACACTATCAAAAACTTGAGTCATTTCCAAAGAATGACAATGTGCTAATACAAATTATACAGTCAGAGAATCTAAAAATATCACCTTCAAGATTTCCAAAGTCAAGGTGTTTTTACTACTACTGATGTTGATGTCAACACCGTGGAATAAGGGCTGGCCACATGCTCACTAGGTTAGAGCATGGTGCTGACAACACAAGGACAAGGGTTTGGATCCCCGTACCAGTCAGCTATCAAAAAACCCCCCAAAATCCAAACCAAAACAAACAAACTGTGGAACAATAATTAAGACCCTCTTTGAGAAAAACATTATAAAACCGCAACATGATTCCCTTTTAAAAGGGAATCTTTTTTTATTTTCAAAGTTAAACTGTTAAGCAAATCACCTGGACTTTCTGTTTATTCAGGTTCAGTACAATAAATCACTCCTGTTCCAAAATATTTACTAGTTACTTGTTAGCTGGACCAATTCAATACACAATTTGAGAATTGTGTGCTAAAGGCATAAACTCAGATAGGGTGGAAAATTGTGATAGCTTGAAATACTACCCCATTTTTCATCACTTAAGTTGTAGTGAACTTGCGATGATCTCTAATAGTTTCCTTCTCTCTTTCCTCCTAGGGCCACTGGTTACACACTCTATTAAAATCTCAGTGTTATTTCCAGTGTTTAAGGCTCGTGGTGTCCATCTTTTAAGGCTCAAATATGCCTGACAATCTAGCTTGAATTAAAAGTTGTTCTGTTTTCATCACTTAAGTTGTAGTGAACTTGCGATGATCTCTAATAGTTTCCTTCTCTCTTTCCCCCTAGGGCCACTGGTTACACACTCTATTAAAATCTCAGTGTTATTTCCAGTGTTTAGGGCTCGTGGTGTCCATCTTTTAAGGCTCAAATATGCCTGACAATCTAGCTTGAATTAAAAGTTGTTCTGGCAGCTTCTAAAGCCAGGAATACCGTGGAGTTTCCCACTTAACAACATGGATTCAAAACTTTGGCAACCAACCACAAATTCTAATTAAATGTTTATTAACTGATTTGAGATAATATGTGTAGAGCTTTATTTTTAAAAGTACGATATATAGATACATTATTTGTATAAGGACAGCCATTTAACTTTCCCCCAAATTTACCTTCTTTCCTAGATCTTCTTTTCTGTATCCTAGGAGTTCAAGGTATTTTCCACGAGAATCATCCTCAAAGTTTACCTTTCAGAAAAGACATATTCTTGAAACAAAGACCAATATTTAAAGGCCTAATTTTTGTAAGAGTTGATCAAATTCCAAGTAGAATTATTAAAAATATCTAAAGCCTACCATATCATCCTGAATATTCACTGTTAGAATCTAAAGAATAGTTCAAAAAAATTATTTTTTTAATAATAAGTATATTATGATTAACTATCCTGGATGAATAAAAGTATAAACTTTTATAAACTATAAATTTGAATATATAGTAGAATAAAACTATAAATTTTTTAAACTATAATTTTTATATATACTAACTCATGTCGAAAGATTACAGGAATGCAAAACTCACACTATGTGGAATATACTATGTTCTACAACTCTTTCCCAAAATTAATATTTAATTACAAAACATAAAAATAAATTATACAATTTTAGAAGTTAACTGTATTTTATTCAAGATCACTTTTCCTTATAAAATTCAGTACTGTATCAAGAAATAGATATTTCAGTGGAGGTAAATGACCAACCAGGAAATTCTATTTCTTATTCTATTCTCAAAAATGCAGCTCTGTAAAAGGGACGTTTTTTCTTCTAATCCCTCTTAAAGACAGAATGAGAAATGCCTCCAACCTCTCTCCTATGCCTTTTCCTTCTTTCCCCATTTCCTTAACTCGATCTGCTATAGATGTTAAATATTCTGTTTTTATTAAAGTAAGCTCTATGTTCTAATTTTAAAATAGGATTCTGAATGTTAGGTCTCTCCTAAAAACATCTATCACACAGTTTTGTTTGTTTTTTTTAAATAAGAGTTTTTAAAACTCTTATTAAAAGAGTATTTCACATCAGGCTTTTCAAAGTAGAGAAGGAAGAACTCTTGACATTGAGAAGTTAGGTCATGTACTCTTGATAAGGTTTCTTAAATTTCACTATGAACTCCTGAAATCACACTTTTCCAACTGTCTTTTTAATAGAAAGATTTAAAATATAATGGGAATGATAAAATTTGCAGATAATAAAATAATTTTAAATACCAACTTTACCTTCAAAAAGGACCACACATTTTTCTCAAACTCAGTCTGAGAAGCATCAATTTTTTTCTGGCAGTAATTGATAAATCCTTGTGACTGCACAACCTGCTGAAGTTGGTCTGATCGGCTAAGGAATTCCTTTTCTGTTACAACCTGACTAATGAACACATGGTGCAGTTGCTGCTGCTCAGCTCCCTGCTGAGGCTGCAGTTTGACATTCTCAAAGGTAACCAGTTTGCCTCCAAACTATAAAAGAACAAATGAACAAAAATCAGTTTTAACCACAAAAATGAGGCCAAACAAATGTGCTTATTGTAAACCTGCTGAACAAAAGAACTGTGGGTTAAACATATACCATTTTGGGTGAAATTAGCTAATATACTCTCCTATACTCTACAATCTGACCTCAGCATTCAATTATTATCCTTCCTCTTCACAACCCACTTTCTAGATGTAATGTACTATTTATTGTGTTTACAATTTCTCAGCCACTTGTTTTTACAATCTTCCATACATTCAATACTATTACTCTTCCAAGACCCTGACAAACATCACCTCTTCCACCCCAGATGCCCTCAGAATATTATATATCTCTTGATGCAACTATTAGCTTTACGTATTAGTCTCACCTTCTGTGCTAGCCGCTAATGTTCAAAGCAGGCTTTGTGTCTGCTTTATTCTTATATCTCATACAATACCCAATAAACTACCTTGTACACAGCAAGCAGAGAGTAATATCTAATTAATATAGTCATACGAAATACATACAAGGAAAAAAGGCAACTGCTGTGGGTTGAATGTCCCCCCCAAACTCACTGAAGCTTAAACTGTGTCTCTCAGAGTTCTAGGTATTAGAAAGTTGGCTCCCACTCTGACAGTGTTGAGAGGAGGAGAAATCCTATTGTGATGACTGAAAGGTGGGGCCTTAGGAAGGTTACTGGATTGTAAGGGCCATGCCCTAGTTTATACATGTGGTTCTGAGGGCTTTAAAAGGAAAGAGGCATGAGAGCTCTGCTCTGCCATTTTCTGCCATATGAGACCCCTGCGTTGATGTAAAGACATCACTAAGGAAGTCCTTCAACAGATGTGTTCCCTGGACTTTGGACTTCCCAGTCTCTGAAACTATAAGCATAAATTTCATTTTCTTTATAAATCACTCAGTTTTGGGTATTTCGTTATAAGCAATAGAAATGGACTAATACAGCAACATAGGACCACATTTAGTTTTCATACTTAGTAATGTTTTGCACAAAAATGATGGACTTTCCACAAACTTATCTTATTAAATGTCAAGATGTTCAAGGTGTTTGTTTATGTCAGGCATTGTAGGAAATAACAAGACATAAGTAATGTTTTGCACAAAAATGATGGACTTTCCACAAACTTATCTTATTAAATGTCAAGATGCTCAAGGTGTTTGTTTATGTCAGGCATTGTAGGAAATAACAAGACATAAAAAAAAAAAACCATAAACCATTATTCTTAAGGAACTTAACATGAAAATAAAACTATAAATATAAAAGGCACATATAAATGCTAAATGAAGTACAGAGAGTACCACAAATGATATGGAAGTTCACATAAGGATAAAACCACTGAGTTTCCCTAGCTTACTGAAGGAAGATCTAAATTGGGTTTCACAAGATGGATAGGTATATTAATTTACTTGGTTCTACAGTATTAATATTGCAATATTACAGCACTACAATATAAATGCTGTTAGTCATCAGCTTTTTTTGTCAGTCATAACACACTGCTACTGAACACAATATATTTTTTTAAATGTGAGCAATATAAAAATGATGGTGTAATCTACAAATACTAAAAGAAAGAGTAGAAGGAAGTACTAATTCAGTAATGAAAATTGAAGATTTTCAATTAATATTATACAAAGTAGATATATCAAGATATCCTGGATGTTTACGTAAATTACTAACATCTGTAAAGATAATCACAAAAATAACTAAAAATTCTAAAACTTCAATAATGGTAACCTAAAGATACTGGAGAGACCTACCGTACCTAGATTTGCCTGTGACTACAGGTTGGCAAGGCTGACTAATAATGTGATGAAATAAAAGTATTTTAAAAAAAAGTATATATATATTGAATTGGATGCTGGGGATATGAGACAAAACAGACTAAGTCTATCTCTCATGGATCCTACATTCTTTTGTTTGTTTTTAAATTTTTTTTTTATGGAGCCTAATTCTACTTTGTTACAGGGCCCACTATGGTTACACATCTAATCTATAGCCTACAATCCAGCTGTTGGCAGAACTAAAGCTGACATTTTCATTCCCCATCTATTTTACTTGGTTTCAAACTCACTGGATTGGAACCAAGGAGAGGGAGAAAGGACTGACATTTATTCTGCTGTAATGCTCCAATACTAGGGAGTGAAGGTGGTGAAATGGAAAAGAAAAATGTTCACTTTTCAGTCCAATGATAACCATATAGTGAACACCTTCTATTTGCCAGGCACCATTCTAAGTATGGAATCATTATTACCAGGTTCATACCTGTGAACTGGACAGAGTCTCTGTTCTCAAGGTGCTCACACTTGGGGGGGGAAGGAGGGTTGGGGGTGGGGAGGCAGGTGCTTTTCTGTACAGTTTGAATTTTTTTTTTTTTGGCTGCTGGCCAGTAGGGGTATCTGAACCCTTGACCATCATTCTCTGTGATTTTTAAAAAAAATTTTGTACCTATATAATTTTATCATAAAAAATGTTTTAACTATTTAGGAAAAGAAAGAACTAACTAGCTGGATGATTAGGTTTCAGAAAAAGTGGTAAGAAAAGTGGAAAGTCACAAGCAAAGGTAAAGATTCAAAGGCAGGAGTGCAGATAATAGAGAAGACTAGACAGGACGGATAAGAAAACTTATTAAATCCAAAGAATGGATTTGAGTGACATAGACATAATCAAAAGTCTATTTTGGGAACATTAATCTGAAGTATATAAAATATGGATTAGAGGGGAAAAAAACAAGCAATAGACATGCAATCAAGCTATTAAAGGGTTTAGTGTGAAAAGATAAAGAATTACGCAGAGTAGAAGCAATGTAAAAGGAAGAAATAAAGCCATGAGATTTATAGAGATCAATATCTGGACCTAAGAATAAATATGAGAGGCCAAGAAAGAGTTCTAAGCCTGATTACTAAAAGAATGACAATAACTGAAATGGTAACTGCAGAGGAGATGATTCACTTAGCTTGGGGGAAAGAAGAATATACAAAATTATATGATGTAGATAACACTGTTATGATAAAAAATGCTATGGCAGCAGGGGGAGGTTTGAACAAAGTAACAAGTTTAATATCTAAAATTTAGGCATGATTATCAAGAGATTCACTTTCCATAATTTTGCAGAGTAGGAATTTGATTAGACTGGCAATAGACTAGCTAAAAGCTTTATAATTGCATCATGTTAGTCAAGTTATGTAACATATCCGTGCCTCTCTTTCTCCATCTGCAAAATATGGGTAGCTGTTTTATAAGGTGATTATGAGAATTAAATGAGTTACTACATGAAAAATGCTTAAAACAGTGCCTGGCACATAGTAAACAGCAAACACATTTTAGCTGTTAATATTACTATTAATAATGTTGTATTGTACATGTAGGTTTTAGGGGAAAAGGTGACTCAATACTGGACAAATGGCTTGTTCTACACAAAACAGCAGTGAAATGAAGAATTTTAGGAAAAGACTTTTTATTCTTTTTTCTGGTCTACAGGAATAGCCAGAGTTTTCTAAGCTACAGCTTGAGGATCATTGCTAAACTGGCAAAAATGTTCCTGAGGGAATTCATACATATCTAGTCTTCTTCCGATTCTGAATGTCTCTCCCTTCTAATAACTAGAATCTGAACAAGCCTCTATCTCTATCAGTTTGTAGTAAATAGGAGACTGAAAAACATTCTAGAAATACTACCAGGGGACAGGAGAAATGTCAAATAATATCATGAAGATGCGGTGAGCCAAATCCAGAATGTGAGAAATTCTACATAACAGATAACCCAGTTTACTCAACATATACATGGCATGGAGATGGAGGTAGGAGGAAGAATTACTACAGGTTAAAAGAGATTTATGAGAAATATCAACTAAATACAAAAAAAAGACATTTTAGTGCTAGTCAGGAAGAAATAAATATGAATTGGGCAATTAGATGATATTAAGAAAAGACAATTTTACTACATGTGATAATAAAAGTATTATGCTTATGTTAAAAAGATGATGATGACAAAGACTTTGAGTGGAACATATACTAAAGTACTTATGATACTCTCACAGCTGAGAGGCTAGTGAGAGAAAATGATGATAAATAATAAAGCTGGATAACAGATACATTGGGGTTCACTATTTACTACTCTCTCCACTCTAGAACATGCTTGAAATTTTCCATAATGAAAACCTAGAAAGAGTGATGTCAGCAAAATGAAGGAACAGGAAGCCCAGTCCTCACTGTTCGCAGAGACACAAACTTAACACTATAAGTTCAAAAAGACTCATTCTGAGAGCTCTAGAAACAGTTAAAAAGTCACATCATCCCAGGCAAGCTTACAGTCAAGAACAGCTACATTGGAAAGTTGTTTCATTTCAACGGTGTCAGCCCCTTGTCCAACAGCACAGCTCTGTGCTATTGAGAGAAAAAGCCCAACTCACGATTTCTTCTTTGGGAGGGAAAAAGAATAGTAGAACATATATCTAATATTCTGACTTTTGGGGAAGCTGCCCAAAAGAATGGTTTCTGTCTTGCCTAATACAGAGCACTAATGGGGAACCAGCATACTTTGGACGTCTGGGGGCCACTGAGAACAAAAGAGAGCTCAGCAGCTTCTTGCAGCATGAGAGTACCCTCCCTACCACAGACACAAGCCAACAAAGCTTGGTGCAATAGGGGAGAAAGCACCAGGCTTGCAGATTCTCCCTTGGAAAGGTAAAAGGAGAACAAAATGTGTATCCATGTTCTGGCTTTTCAGGGGCTGCCCAAAGGACTGGTTCTTCCTCACCTGACTCGGAAGAGCAGTGATGCAAGCAGCATACCTTGGATGGCTCAGGGCTGCAGAGAACAAAAAAAAGCTTAGCAGCTTGTTGCAGTGAAACAGCAAAGGTAGCAAGAGACTGCAAGGTACTGAAAAAGAAACTGGCAAATTTCTCTGAGGTGGTTTGAATGTTTGTTCCCTATAAAGTTCATGTTGAAGCTTAATCCTTATAAAGTATTTGAAAGCTGGAGCCTTTAAGAGGTGACTGGATCATGAGGGCTATGCCCTGATGCATGAATTAATCCATTCACAGACTAATGGATTATCATGGGAGTAGACTGGTAGCTTTATAAGGAGAGGAAAAGAGCACATTAACATACTCAAATCTCTTGATACGTGAAATCCCATGCCACCTTGGGACTCTGCAGAGTCTCCACTGGGAAGAAGGCCCAGATGCACTTCCTTGACCCTGGACTTCCCAACCTCCAGAATTGTAAGAAATACATTTCTTTCCTTTAAAAATTACCCAATTTCAGGTATTCTGTTATAAGTGAATGGACTAAGACACTCTCTAATTGTGAAATTACATGCACAAGCTCAGAGAAGATGCACCCTCACAAAAGGTTTGAGACCCCAAAAATCTTTAGCCAGGCTTATGGCGAAAGTCTTCCCTTCTACAAATCCAGTCCATAAAGACTGGGAAAATTAGTGTTTTTTCAAATGCACAAACCATAACAAAAAAAATAACAAGGCACATGAAGAAATAGGGAAACAAAGCCCAATCAAATAAACGAAATAAATCTCTAGAAACCAGCCCTAAAGAAACAGAGACCTATGAATTACCTGACAAAGAAGAATTAACACCAATCCTTCCTAAATTCTTTCAAAAAATAGAGGAGGGAACAATACAAATTCATTTTATTAGGACAACCCTGATACCAAGCCAGACAAAGATACTACAAGACAACTATGGACCAACATCCCTGATGAATATTGACACAAAAATCCACAACAAAATTCTAGCACACTGAATTCAACAGTACATGGAAAGGATTACACATCATGACCAATTGGGATTTATCCCTGGGATGCAAGAATGGTTCAACATATGAAAATCAATCAATGTAATATACCGTATTAATAGAACAAAGGATAAAAATCACATGACCATCTCACTTGATACAGAAAAAGCATTTGACAAAATTCAACACCCTTTCATGATAAAAAGCACTCAACAAACCAGGCATAGAAAGTTCACATGTATATGTCCCTCTCAAATTCATGCACTGGAACTTAAACCCCAATATGATAGTATTAAGAGGTGGGGCCTTTATTTTATTTTATTTTTTTGTCTTTTTTCGTGACCGGCAACGGATCGCAACCCTCAGTGTCGCGCCCGTACCGGACCGGGACCGGCAATGGGATCGCAACCCTCGGTGTTGCGCCCGCACCTCGCTCAGCCAGTGAGTGGCCGGTCTGTATGTGGGATCCAAACCCTCGGCGGGAGCGCCGCCGCGCTCCCAAGCTGCGCACTGTAGCAGTGCGCCACTGGGCCGGCCCAGAGGTGGGGCCTTTAAAAGGTGATTAAGTCAAGAGGGCAGAGCCCTCATGAATGGTATTGGTAACCTTATAAAAGGGCTAGATGAAGTTAGCTAGCTCCCTCTGCCCTTCCATCACGTGAGAACACAGCATTTATCCCCTCTGGATGATGCAGCAACAAGCCACCATCTTGGAAGCACATGCGATGGGCCCTTGCCAGATGTTTAACCTGCCAGAGCCTTGATCTTGGACTTCCAGCCTCCAGAACTGTAAGAAATAAATTTTCTATTCTTTACTAATTACCCAATCTGTGGTATTTTGTCATAGCAGCAGGAACAGACTAAGACAGGGATGATCTCAATATAATAGAGGCCATATATGAAAAGCTCACAGCTAACATTATACACAATGGTGAAAAACTAAAAGCTTTTCCTCTAAAATCAGGAACAAGGGAAGGATGCCATTCTCACCACTTCTATTCAACATAGTACTGAAGGTCCCAGATAGAGCAATGAGTCAAGAAAAAGAAATAAAAGACATCCAAATTGGAAAGAAAAAAGTAAAATTATCTCTGTTCACAGATGATATAATCATATATATAGAAAACCCTAATGATACCACAAAAAACTGTTAGAACTAATAAATGAATTCAGCAAAGTTGTAGGATACAAAATCAATACACAAAAATCAGCTGCATTTCTAAACAGTAACACAATGAACAATCTGAAAAAAAAAAACTGAGAAAATTACTCCATTAACAATAGCATCAAAAAGAATACTTAGAAATAAAGAAGGTGAAAGACTTGTTCATGAAAACTACAAAACATCGTAGAAAGAAATTAAAGAAGGCACAAATAAATGAAGCCATCCTGTGTTCATGGAATGGAAGATCTAATATTATTAAAATGTTCATACTATCCAAAGTTATCTACAGATTCAGCACAATCCCTGTCAAGATCCCAATGGCATTTTCTGCAAAATTAGAAAACAAAAATTCTGAGCTGGCCTGTGGCTCACTTGGGAGAGCATGGTGCTGATAACACCAAGTCAAGGGTTAAGATCCCCTTACCGGTCATCTTTAAAAAAAGAAAAGAAAAGAAAAGAAAACTTCTAAAATTCATAGGGAATCCTAAAAAGGATGCTGAAGAACCAAAACAATCTGGAGAAAGAAGAACAAAGCTGGAGGTCTTATATGCCCTGATTTCAAAACCTATTGCAAATTTGTAGTAATCAAAACAGTGTGGTACTGGCATAAATATAGACATATAGACCAATGAAAACGAATTGAGAACACAGAAATAAATCCTTGTGTATATGGTCAAATGAACTTTGATAAGGGCACCAAGACTACACACGGGGAAAAGATAGTTTCTTCAACAATAGGTGTTATGAAAACTGGACATTCACAAGAATGAAACTGGATCCTTACCTTACACCATACACAAAAATCAACTCAAAATGGGTTAAAGACTTAAACATGAGATTTGAAGCTATAAAACTACGAGAAAAAAACATAGGGGAGAAGTTTAATAACACTGGATTTGCAATAATGAAAGGGACCTTAGCCAGAAAAACAACCATCTTTGGGGTAACTAAGACCAAGCAGAACATTTCAGTCAGCCCTTAACTTGGAAAGTGATAATTATCAATTCTTGAGGTTAGCAGAAGAATTGAGAGACTGCCCGGACAGATGAAATCACTGCCTCTAATGTTGATTTACTTCAGAGGGGGTGCACCTACAATTAAGGACTGAAACTAAGTTTCTTGTTTTTTTTACATCTCTAATTGGCTGCAAACAAGAGGAGATATAAGAGAGGCAAGACAACCTAGCGGGTTGTAAACTTCCCCTCTTTAAGGAAAACTGCATTCACGTTAACTAGAAATCCAAGTCAGGTATATTTATGATGTTTGACTAAGGTTATTATCTTTGAGTTCTCCCTAAGAGATAAGCAATCCAACCTCAAGATAACATCAAGGACTTGAAGCTGACCACAGACTCTGTGATGCTGAAGTTTCCAATCCATCGTGGGACCCTGACATTTCACTCAGACCATCTGCTGCTCCCAGACTCTTCCCCCCACTTTTTCTTTGAAACAAAGAACCTAACCTCATTTTCCTGCCTCTTCCCCTTTATAAACTCCAGAACAGGCTGGTTACCTGAATAAACTTTCTAATCCTTGCACCAACTTCTGAACTTTTTTGAGTCATTTGTTTAATGCTAGAGGGCAAGCTGAGCCTGGTCTGTCAGTAACAATAATTCCTGGATATGACACCAAAAGCACATGTCAAAAAAAAAAAAAAAAAAAAAAAGCAGAAATAGAAAAATGGGACTTCTGCTCAGCAAAGTGAAAAAGCAGCCTACAGAACAGGAGAAAATATCTGCAAACCATACATCTCATAGTGGGTTAATATCCAAAATATATAAAGAACAGCAATCCAACAACAAAAAACCAAACAACCTGATTAAAAAATGGGTCAAGGATATGAATAGACGTTTCTCCAAAGAAGATATATACAGTAGGCCTCCTGTATCTGTGGGTTCTGCATCTGTGGATTCAACCAATCACGGATCAAAAATATTAAAAACAAAAACAAAAAACAATACAGCAATAAAAAATAATAGAAATAAAAATACAGTATAACAATTATTTACATAGAATTTACATTGTATTAATTACTATAAGTAGTTTAGAGATGATTTAAAGTGTATGGACAGATATGCATAGGTTATATGCAAATACTATCCCACTTTTTTTTTTTTTTTTGTGAACGGTAAGGGGATAACCCTTCGCTTGGTGTCGCCTGCACTGCGCTCAGCCAGTGAGCACACCGGCCATCCCTATATAGGATCTGAACCCGTGGCCTTGGCGCTCCCAGCACCGCACTCTCCCGAGTGAGCCACGGCGTCGGCCCAATACTATGCCACTTTAAATAAGGGACTTAAGTATCAGTGGATTTTGGTATCCACGGGGGATCCACCAATCCCCTGCCAATACTGAAGGACAACTGTAAACGGTCAACAAGCATATAAAAAGATACTCAACATCACTAATTATCAGAGAAATGCAAATCAATATCACAAGTTACCCACACCCATTAGGATAGCTACTATAAAAAACAAAAAGAACAACAACAAAATAACAAATGCTGGAGAGGATGTGAAAAAATTGGAACCCTTGCACACTGTTGGTGGGAATGTAAAATGGTGCAACCACTACGGAAACAGTATGAAGTTTCCTCAAAATAAATAAATAAACCTAAAATTACCATATGATCCAGCAATCCCCCTTCTGGGTATATACCCAAAAGAACTGAAAACAGGGTCTCAGAGAGATATTCACATGCCCATATTCATTGTAGCATTATTCACAATAGCTAAGAGGTGGAAACAACCTAAATGTCTGTCAACAGATGAATGGATAATGAAAACGTGGAATATAATAAATACAATGGAATATTCCTCAGACTTTAAAGAAGGAAATCCTATTATACATTATAAAATGGATGAACCTTGAGGACATAATCCTAAGTGAAATAAACCAGCCACAAAAAGACAAATATTGCATGATTCTGTTTATATGAAGTACCTAGAATAGTCAAACTCCTAGAAATAGAAAGTAGAATGTGTTTGGGAGGGTGGGAGAGAAACAGAGTTGTACCTTCAACTGGTATAAAGTTTCAGTTTTACAAGATGAAAAAGTTCTAGAGGTCTATTGCACAACAATGTGTACATAGTCAACACTTCTGTACTTTGTATTTCACACTTAAAAATGGTTAAGAGTGTGAATTTTATGTTATGTGTTTTTTACAATAAAAAAAGCTGGCAATTAAAAAAAAAAACTAGAAGGAAAAAGAGAAGGAAGGAGGACACCCCACCAAGGAAAAAAAAGGAGGGAAAGAGGAAGAAGAGAAGTTTTAGAAAGAGGGAGGAGGGAGGAAATGGATAATCAAAACTGGTACTTACATGCCAGTGAACTGTACATTTAAAAATGATTAAAATGATAAATTTTATGTTACGTGTATTTTGTCACAATTTTTAAAAAAAGGAAAAAAGGGTAGTTAGCCCCACTTTTTCCGAGAAACCTTTCTGAATGATGAAAAACCCACAAACAAGTCAAACCCAAACTTCTTCCGAATGACCCTATACTAACAATTTATTATGAAAAGCCTTTTGCCTGTGGACCATAAAAACAAAATCCACCTACTGAAAAAGAAGCACCAACAGGCCTTCGGATCCACTTGGGTGGCTTCTTCAGAGGCAGCACTATACTATGCTGAGCAGTCTGCTGTGGAATTTGTAATGGAGGAAGGGGCTGTCCTGTGCCAAAGGGATCAAGATTCCCAAAAGATGATGAAAGCTAAAAAATAATAATGTGAAGAACTGTAACTTACACAAAATATGTTGCATTTTTTCAAGTCATATCTAAGAAACATTTTTTATCATAATTACCCAAATAATCAGCACTGTTTATCAGTAAACTCATTTTCAAAATTATTAATTATACAATATGATTATTATTTTCAGGTGCTATAATAAAAAACCTTAACACTTCCCATTACCTTGTCAACTTGTTTCTGCCTTAAACTATCTGTGCTCCCTCCCATTATAGAATAAACACTGATACGCCCATCAAAGGAAGCAGCTGACAAGACAGCAGGATTTCGAGGACACCACTGAATATCAAAGCACCACTGTGTGTTGGTGGGAAGTTCATATAACACCTAGGTCAAAAAAAAAGACAACAAACAACAATCAGAAAAGGGTATATAGCCACTTCATAACCAAAACACCTGAATTAATGTGATCAACAAGTACAGCTAAATTAAACATTTTCTTTTAGAAAGAGTCCTTAGCCAGGAAAAACAATACTTAATATTTTTTCAAGTACAAAAAGGTCCCATTATGATGGTCGATTATGATAAACAGGAATGTTACTTAAAATTTCAATCAGAATTAAACAAGCACATCTTAAAAACTGAAGTTTTTCTGTTTTTATTGAAATGGTAGTAGAGATGCATTTGAAAGCCCAGAGCACTATCTCAGAGTCAACTTGTTAAACTCTAAAAGATTAATCTGTCCAGTCCAACTGTTTTTGCCTGGCAAGGCCCAAAAAACCATATTTAGGTTATTTGAAGACAAAATTTTAAAACCAATCTTGAGAGGGAAGAATTCACTGAGAACTCTACCTTTTGGTCAAGAGAGACACGTACACATCATTCCTATTGCTCCAGAATCTTAATAAAATTTGGCATTAACAGCTTTCTTTATAGGGAAAAGGACATGGAAAAAACTATAGAAAACGACTGATATAAAACCTTAACAATGTTATTATTGTCGCTAACTCAAAGTTAGTGTGCTGGTAACTGCTATTCACAGCAGCATAGGTTTTAGGCCTTAACAAGTCATGAACTTAATTAACTTTGGCTTCATGTGACATTTTAAATGCTTTATTTTATAAAATAACAGAATCGAGTAAAAAAGTATTTAGCTTGCTCATGTGTTTGATGCTTATATTGGTTGATAAATCATGTAGCTCCATCATACTTAAATCACTTGTCTACTCTTAATTTGCATTTGAATTTTTTAAAAATCTAATTTTTAAAAGTTACAGCATGCACTAAAAGTCTATTCCTTCAAAGTCCAAGCACATGCTATTAATCACATGCAAAAATTCATTTTATCAAATTATATAACTTAGAAAATTATGACAGAACAGTAAGTTCCATGAATTTTGAACACTCTGGGGAAGGCACAGTGCAAAATGCAAGATTTTAATTATTTAGCCTACAAATCACATGAGGTAAAATTTGTTATTATTTAAAATTTTTTCTCTTGTCTCCCCAACTTTGTTTCTGTATTCTCATACTGCTACATCCAAAAACTTTAAACCAGAAATCAAATAACTAAAGTGCTTGTTTTCATTTTAACAATATAGATTAAAACCTACTGAAAACACTCTTACTTTTATTTGCATTCCATCAGAGTAACTACAAAAACACTTGCAATAATCTACCTTGATATAGAAAAGGTGAAAGTATAAAAGCTGTAATTAAAATCTATGGTCTCTTACCACCAGCCATTTGCATTCCATCAGAGTAACTACAAAAACACTTGCAATAATCTACCTTGATATAGAAAAGATGAAAGTATAAAAGCTGTAATTAAAATCTATGGTCTCTTACCACCAGCTACCAAAAAAATTAAAAATTAAAAACATAAAATCTGTGGTCTCTGGTCCAATAGTGAAAGGTAGGGAAACCATTCAATTATTAAGAAGAATAAAGAAAATATTAGTTAAAAGAGAATTTTAGCCCATAATCCAAAGCAAATAAAATTATATGACATTTATACAGTATGTGCATTTAATAAAGTAAAATTTCCTACATCTAAATTTCCATGGGCAGGACATATGACAAATATTACAAAGTATTATATTCTTGGTTTATCATTCAGAGGAAAGACTGAAAAACTGTGACTACTAATTTCCAACAAGGATCTTCAGAAATGACAAAGCACGAAAAAGACCCAAACCTTGTATAATCCTACATAGAGGATACTGATTTCCATAAACCAAATGTGAAATAAATCTAACGAAGTATTTCTGAATTTAGGTAATAAACACATTTTATTGGAAATTGTGGGGTTGGTGATTACTAACTTCAAATATACTATTTCGATGATTAATTTTTCTAGTTGAAATGGCTAGCTTAAACGTTCCTGATATACTCTCTGCTGGATTAACATTTCACACACACCTCTATCTATTTTCATATGTACTTAATTATAATAATGCACTAAAGAATCCATATAGAAAATTTCTCATTTAGTTAGAAATAAAATACTACAAGGGCTATAAGGTTGAGAAACATTTCCTGCCCATACCTCTCCTGTGTTTGGATTAGAGCAGAGAATCTTAGCATCTTTTCCACAGCTAAGTAACAATTCAGGATCTGCCATGCTCCAAGCAATTGCCAAAATCCCCCTGTAAAAAACCACAAAGTAATGAGAAAAATTTTTCATCTTGAGAAAACCAAATCTCAAATTATTTCTATCTGGGCTTTGGAGATTCACATCTTCCTAACAGAAGTATAATTTAATGCAGCAAATTATGTGTATGCTCTTTGATCACTGCAAGGACACAGGATGTTCAATATCCTAGTATACAGTGATGATAGCAAAAAATGAAAACAAATGCCCAACTACATGGACTATATTATAATAAATTACAAGCCACCTTTGGATGAGAAAATGCATGGATAAAAACTATAAAAATTAGGGCTGGCCGGTTAGCTCAGTTGGTTGGAATGTGGTGCTAACACCACCATCCAAGGTTTGATCCCTGTACCAGCCAGCTGCCATAAAAAAAAGAAAAAAAATTATAAAAATTAGAAATCTACTCCTATTACACAGTCTTCATGATTAATGAAAAAATATTATCTAACTATATGCATAAATTATCCTATTTACATAAGAATTACATAGGGACTATGCATTTACATAAATTAGATATGTACAATAAAATGTTTTACCTATGGATGGGTAGGAAATGTATTTAATATTTTCTTCTTTTTGTTTACATTTTCTAGCTTTTGTTATCAGAAGTCCTCTTTTCATACAGGTTTTTTTTTTAATAAAAAGAATTTAAAACATGTCTCATAAAGAAGAACCAAGGTCTACATTCCAAAAAATTTGATTTTATAGTTCTTTTGGTATCATAAGTTTTGGATTTTCTTTTATCCTCAATATAACAAAAGTAATATTTTTGAAGGGAAAAGTTCTGAAAATTCAGATTAGCACAAAGAAAATAAAAATCTCCTGTATCCCATCATCCAGAGAAAACCACTATTAACATTTTGTCATTTTTATATTCATGCTTATGTTGTTTAGAGATGATACTAGAAACCAGAGTTAAGATATTAGATACTAGAAAACTACTAGAAACTAGAATTAAGTTTGAGTATTTCTTAAAACAAAAACATACAAATTAATATCCCTCAACTCTCCTGAAAACATTACAGTAGCTCTAAAATACATGGTTCTTTTTACATTTTAAAGTTCCCAAAATAAAGATAAGCCTTATTATTAATGTATATAGTTAGTCTTGTTTTTCTTACCCCCAAAAGTTTTTTTTTTTTTTTTTAAAAGATGACTGGTAAGGGGATCTTAACCCTTGACTTGGTGTTGTCAGCACCACGCTCACCCAATGAGCCAACCAGCCATCCCTATATGGGATCCGAACCCGTGGCCTTGGTGTTATCAGCACCACACTCTCCCGAGTGAGCCACAGGCCAGCCCCCAAAAGTTGTTTTTAATTTGATGATATTCTTGCGATCTAAGTCCTTTCAGAATCAAGAAAATACGGGGGAGGTAAAGAACCCAATTCGTGTGAAGAACACCTTTTGTTCCCAACATTTTTAAAAAGTTCAAACCTTTGTAAAAGTTATGTGACAGCGTGATGTCCACCTTTATATTCCTCACCTAAATTTACTGATTTAGCCACATTTACTTTATGTCTTTCTCTCTCATTACATATACATATGTAGATATATACATAGATTTTCACCATTTGAGAGTTAATTGCAGATATCATGACATGTCACCCCTGTACTTCCCTCCTGGGATAAGAGCATCCTCCTACATAACTACAATACAATTACATACGTGAAACATTTATTTATATGCAATTCTATTTTTAATATATACTCCATATTAAAATTTTCCCAGTAATATCAATGATGTACTTTATAACTGCCTCCTCCCCTCCAGAATTCAATCATGCATGTCATGAATTTCAAGGCATATCAAGAATGCCTTCTAAAGAAATCCATTTCATGTGACATCTTAGACAACATATAGATTCTTACTACTTTATTTTTTAAACACAGAATTATAGAGCTGTAAGGAAGCTAAAAGATCATATATTCCAATTCTTTCATTTATTAGAGGAAGGAAATTGAGAACTGGAGAGGTTGGTTTGCCAACCTGGCACCCAGCATGGTGCCTTGCTAAATTATGACCACTCTTAAACTTGGTAGTAGGGTGGAGTGTTAAGAGTGTCAACTTTGAGAGCAGACTATATGGGTTGGAAGTCAGCACTTGACTAGTTGTGTGACCTTGGCTTCAATTTCCAATCAGTAAAACAGGATAATAATAGTATCTACACTATAGGGTTATTATGAGGATTAATCAAGCTAACATGTAAAATGCTTGTACACTTCATGTGTTGTATAAGTGTTAATTGTCCTACTACATCCTACTACTACAATGTAAGCAACCTAAGGACAGCAATTTTTGTTTGTTTTGTTACTGAGTTCTAGTACAGTGCCTGGTACAGAGCACATGTTTAATGAGTGTTGAATGAATGAATGAAAACAATCTTAAATAACTCAAGAAAAATACTGAAACTTTTCAGAATCAACTCCTCTTTACTAAAAATCTGATAGAAGAATAACACTGAAATAGAATTATATTTTGACTAGACTCTTTTCTCTTTTATAAGAAGCTCAAGGATAGAACACATACCTTAAGACTCATTAAGACTTCCTAGTGTGCAAACCCACTACACAGGACAAAAGAGATTTAAAGCTTTAGTCTATATATCCCTAAGAAAGAAGAAAAAAGCCCAAAAGTACTTAGAAAATACTATACCATTAAAAAAATTTGTTTCTTGTTTAAAAACATTGAACAAATATGCATAAACTTTCTGGGCACTTGAATATCAATGACAGGAAATTTGCCAAATTACTAATTAAATTTAATGATAATAAAACTAACAATAGAAAATTCTCTTATCTTTTCAGAGCATCCACAAATTTATTAAAATTGAAAGCAGAATAAACCACATAATTTCTTTTAAAAAGTTTGCTTTTAAATTAAAATAAAAACTTAGAAATAAAAAAAAATTTTTAATTGTTGCTTGACATCAAATGTTATAGCAGATTCATCTTCATAAGTATGAGGACCCTAATAAAGATCAAATTTCAAAATAAATTTCAAGGGTTGTCCCAAAGTGTTGTAATATACCAGAACTGTGATCTATTAACTATTATTTGAAGTAAGTAGTAGAAAACCCTTTAACAAAGGATTTTTGTCATTATGGTATGATTTGGCTACCATTTTTTGGTATAGAAAGACTATTGCTTAAAATAAAAACAAACCACTTATTTACATTACCTTTTATAAGATAGAGACAAAGTAGATTCTCTTATTTTAAAAAATTACCTGACAATTCAAAGTGGTAAATAAATGTTTTAGAAAACAAGCAAATCAAGTTCCTTGGAACAGCAGATAGTACCTGGCATGGTTTTCCAGGACATGCAGCGGAGAGGTGGCGAATCGAAGATCCCACATCTGGATCACTGGTAACCTGTCATCCTCTGAGGCAAGGACCATCTGAGTAGCAATATCAGGATGCCATGCCAACCCTGAGCAATGCATCTGCAGATAGATAAGGCTCACATTTTATCAATCATATTATTTTATGAAAAGCCAAAATGAAATTTGAGAAATATGCCTTTATTGAGACAAACAGTTAAAAATATCAGCTCAGTCTTAGTTTATTTAAAAACAAAAACCAAAAAACCTTAAAACTATTAAATTTTATTGAACAGTCTTAAACTGTAGTCTTTAAAATGTCTGCATGTTTTCAATTCATCCAGCTATTTGATACACACAAAACTCTTCTGGGCCTAAATAATTCTACACTAAAATATAGTTTTGGTGACAAATTATAACTAGAGACAAAGTTTTATACAAATACAAAATGTAATACTTTTAGAAAAATGAAAATAGATAAAAGATTTCAACAACAACCCCCCCTACACACACATTTCTCTATTTTATCAGAAAAATCAAGGCAAAATGTCTTTTTTTTTTTT
>NW_007728468.1:147148-162319 GCF_000696425.1 Galeopterus variegatus | reverse complement strand
CCCTCGGTGGGAGCGCCGCCGCACTCCCAAGCGGCGCACTGTAGCAGTGCGCCACTGGGCCGGCCCAAGGCAAAATGTCTTAAGCAATGACTACCATTTAAATTTTCATATGGGATAAATTAACATGATTATTGAGAATTACCTGGAAGTTCAGATCCTGTTAAATGTTCCAGAAGATCACAAAAATGCTTACTGTATGCTAAATTCCACTGAAACTTCTGTTTTAAAACTGCTGATTCAGTTGAAAAACAATATTCTGAAGGAATATTCTTCTAAATAGTTTTTGTTGTTACTGCTGTTTAAAATTATACATGTATTCTGACTTGTTTTAGAAAAATGTCAAACTCACCAATATAATTAAAAACAAACAAAACAAGGCTTTAAATTGTCTAACTTATTTTGATGACACACACACACAAAAAGAAAATCTGTAAGGTTGAGAATTTAATGTGTTCTATAGTAAGTGGAGGCAAAACATTAGCTCACTTTAGCAGTACCTAATCAGAGGATGAGATAAAGCCAGGAGTTTGAAAACTGCAAGTTTATAGTCATAAAATTCCCAGCAGGAAAAATCAGCACATTCTAGGAAAAAAGCTAAAGATGAATTAAAAAGTTGCTGCAATGCTTTGAAATAGGTAGCTAAGCAAAACAACCAGTGTATCATGGAGTAAGCCCTTTGATTAACCAATCTCTCTCTTCATCATTAATAATATCTGACATGGTTTACTGGGAATTTTATTATTTTCCCTAAGGGGGAAAAGAAAATCATTCCAACATGATTGATCAATGAAAAGATAGGATTTGACTTTACAGAAATTTGATTTGTTGCCAACTGTGACAAACAATATAGGAATATCTACTACAGAACATAACATGTTTATCACAAGTCAATCGTATACTCACCCTGTTATTGTGATCACTGACTGTGATGATTGGTTCATTTTTTCTAAGATCCCATACAGTGGCCCGGCCACTGGGACTGGCTGATGCTAAAATATGCTGTACTTGTCTGTTCCATGCAATGCAGCTGATATCTTCTAGGGGCTATAAAGAAAAAACTATTAAAAACCATTTATATATTATGATCATATCTAACCATTAAATCTGGTCCTTCATTTTAAAACATGGTTTTCTGGGGTTGGCCGGTTAGCTCAATGGGTTAGAGTGCAGCCTTATAACCCCAAGGTCACGGGTTTGGATCCCCATACTGGCCAGCTGTGAAAAATTAAAATTAAAATTAAAAATTAAAATAATTAAAAAATAGATTTCTTAAAAACCTGATCCGTTCATTCTACAAATTTGCTTTATATTCCTAAATTCTCAACATGTACAACAACACAGTTTAAAGTGCAGGTATATACCACTTTAAGTACTTTAACATGTTTAATAATGTCTCTTTCAACAAGCACTTACTGAGCAAAAACCAATTTACTTTGCAAATGCTGCAATGCAGATCACAAACCACAAAGCAGATGTTGGTGAATAGTACAGATGATTAGGCAGAGCAAAAGTTATGGCCTGGACCATTAGAAAAATAACTTTAAAAATGACAGACCATATGCTATTAGTATACTACCTCTCAGATTGCAAAATGTTAGGACCAGTTGCAATGGCTACTTAACTGGGTAGTCTACATGATATTAAAAAACTCAAGGAAGAACAAAGGAGAACTTTCTTACCCAACTTATTGGAATATGCAGGAAAAGTGGCTGAATTCTGTTTTGTTTTAAAAAGTAAGGCTAGATGTTAAAATACAGAGTGGCTATCACACAGAGGACAAAAATAATTATACCATATCCATAAAAATGATTAGGGATTTTTGCTCATTTTACTTACTACTGTATGCCTAGTACACTGAACAGTGTCTAGCAAGTGGAAGGCACTTAATAAATACTTACTGTTGAAAGAAAGACTAATTCTTTGAAGAAATATATTTATTATCATTTTACTACATTAGAGGAACATCAATGACATTTAAACAATACTTTTAAACATGTTTTGTGTGAAAAAACTTAAAACTGAAATAAGTAAGTTTAGAAGAACTACTTTTGGTTCTATTGATTATACAAAATCAATATAATACCTGTGTTTTGGCTCCTGGTGTCATTGGAGTTGCAAAATTGTTTAGATCCCAAATGTAGATTTCAGATTCATTAGCACCAGAGGCTACCAGATTAGTCTGCAATAAGAAATAATTAATAACGAAATAGCACTCATGAATAAGAGAACTCAGAATAACTCAGTTCTCAGCTGAAAAGATGTTAGTTTTAGCATGTACATTTTTTCTATTTAATTAAAAAAGCAAAATACATATGCATGAATTCCTAAATAATTATGCATAATAATCCTTCACCAAATTTAAATAGTTTTTTAGAGAAACATATTACAAAACTCCATTTAACCAAAAAGAAAGTATGTCTACTGACATCAAAACTAATTTTAATGTAAGACATTACAAAAAAGCACAATTACATGGATACATTTTCAAACACTCAATCATGCAACCATGTGGGGATTATTGTTTATGGCTTTGCATCTTTGGAAAAAGATTTTATTGTGGGAGATAAAAAAAGGTCATCAATTACTGCTTTCAGAAATAGCTCAATCTTAAAACTATGGTATCTTTCTCAGGATATCTCAAAGCCAGCTTCCAGAGCAGAACCAAGAGAAGACTAGTAAAATCTCATCTTAAAACTTCATATACCTCTAGTTCATTTATACTCAATTTTGGTCCAGAAGGCAATATTTCTAGGTTATCTCTGTTGCATACATTTAGGGTCAAAAAGACCCTAAAACTATGATGTGAAATACAGAAAAATAATGAGCTTCATACACTGACTCTACTATTTACACTAAATACATTCTTCTCTGATCAACTGGCACATAACTATGAAAATAAAGGAATTCTATGGCAGTAGCTACCTGTAATACAACACACTTTAAACAAAAATCAGCAGCCATTTAATATAATTAACGAAGGAATTAGCTATCTAATCTAAAGAGGAGACACCATGAACTGTAGAAATGAAGTTTGGGTTTTTGTATTTCTATACCCTAAGTGTCTATTTATAATACAAGAAAAAAATCTATTTAAAATTTTCTTAATATTCATTTTTTTATTTTTATAATCTAGTATCCTATTAACTGAAGATATTTTTTAACCTATGCATTTGTATAATATTCAATAATGCTCATAAAGGCAATAGTAGAATTTTAATCGCCTATATGTAAAATTTGAATTTGAGAGATTTCTATTTTATATACTAATCTCATTGTCATAAATACGAATTTCTCAATTAATAAAACAGTGAATTAACCCAAACACCAGAGTACCAGCCTCATGCCAACATGAAACAAACTTTTAAAAGGTGAGGCTTCCCACTTGTTGGGCTCCTAATGTTTAAAAAATGTCCAAATGACGTGACATCTCCAGACTTATGGAATTAAACCTGATCCTCTCCATTGAGTTCATATTATTTACCTTGATCCCAGTTCTGAACTTACCATTCTTCAAACAAATACACTTACTCATCAACCTGCATAGGCAAACATTTTTAGCTGTCAATTCCAAGAATGAGGCATAGTAGATATACTTATTTCAAATGAGCAGCACGTATTTTAAGAATTATGAATAAATGTTAAACACTGTCTTACCTGGAAAATGTTCACATCTAAGGCTCTCACTGGGCCAGTATGCCTGTCGTTCTGGGCAATCACAACCTCCTTATCCCCATCTATAATTTTAAAAGGATCATAAAGAATAATATTTCCATTTTCACCACCTGCAATCAGAACTCCAGAGACATCTCCTTTGGAATCCATCTTATGAGGCCCCCAAATCAACTTGTGATACCTTCAGGAGAAAAATAGGAAAGAATTTGAAATTATACATTTAATTTTTTATACTCCATAAACATTGCTTCCCCTCCACTTCTGGTAATTGTGCACAAATGGTAAAACGGCATTTTATTTTTTAGTTATACTTATGTCTGCATATTACAGTTTGCAATCCTTAAAGAGTAAAAACTATTGTAGAGGTAATACAGTATAATAAGTATACTTGAGTTGTGTGTCAAAAGATACGGGCTTGAAAATAATTTTACCATTTAGAAACTGTGAGACCCTGGGCACATTACTTAATCTTCCCAAGTTGCCTTTGGTTCATCTGTAAAATAGTGCTAATCAATCACCTCCCTAAAAAAAAACCTCTATTTGACTACAGAAGTGGTCACTAACAAGTGGTCTGTTAAATAGTAAACATGTTAAGAAAGTCACTGGAAATTTTCTAAGAAAAATAATGTATTCTTACAGCAGAAAAGTGACATCAAAATTATGTCCATTATAGGGCCAGCCAGTGGCTCACTTGGGAGAGTGCTGATAACACCAAGGCCACAGGTTTGGATCCCTATATAGGGATGACTGGTTAGCTCACTTCGGAGAGCATGGTGCTGACAACACCAAGTCAAGGATTAAGACCCCTTACCGGTCATGTTTTAAAAAAAAAAAAAAAAAATTATGTCCGTTATGACACGTACCCCCCCTGGTAGAGAATGAAAGATCATGGGGTTTCAATGAAAGATCATGGTGTTTCATGGAGATGAAATATGAAGGCGACATGGAGGTATACGATGAGACAGATGGTGATGAGTAGAAAAACTGCTAGACAAAACATATCTGGGGTTCCAATCACAGTGTGAGGGCTATAAATATGAGAGGTCCCATGAAACTCCATGATTTGAGCTGTATTCTGTTAGCTAAGGTACAATCTTTTAAAAACCTGCTAAGATACTGAGGCAATAAAGCTTATTTTATTATTCAAATGAAAGCATCTTTTCTCCACATTACTATAGGGCCTAAGTACTTGAAAGGGTGAACCAAATACCTAGTGTAACATGAATCATGTCAACAAAATTCCCTGTGAAATAAATTTCTAAATATAGATAAGAACAAAGAAAAAAATAACCTACGATTCTGAGATAATCACTATTAACATCCTAATATAACTATTTTTTCTAGTCATACCAACCTTTTTTAAATAAACAGTTGAAATAAAGGAGATAGAAAAAAGTAACCCTACTATATACCATAAGAAAAAAAAAATACTAGAAACTAGAGCCTCGCCTTCCTACTTTACATATAAATCAGCAATACAAAAGTCAATACAACATATAAACACTTTTACTTCATAAAAAGTCACTCATATACTTTTTCACAAAATACATCATGTCACTGATGATATTCCTTGCAGTTTCTAAAAATGGCATAATTATAGACAACCTAGGCAACAACCACAACATATAACTAACTAATCACATGTATTTAAGGTTGAACCTCATACCTGTGAGAAGAAGAGAAGATGGCACAAGATTTCATATCCAAGGATGGATCAGAAAGGTCTAATTCAAAAATCTCAAGGGAAGCATTGGTACTAAATGTTGCATCTAATTGCTGAGCAGATGTTCCTATAGAAAATACATTTATGGTAACTACACATGCAAAAATAAAAGTGGGAGAAAACCATACAAAATAAAAATGAAAAGCATGTTTTTCAATTATCTTGCTCATGAATGCTGCATGAGTGGCTGAAATCTCAGCACATAAACCATTGAGCAGATGCTTAAATTACTATAGCAATGAGATTCTGGCACAGGGCTGGGAGATGATATTTTTAAGAGTGGGTAGTGCAGATCATTTTTTTAAGCCTATAGATATTTTAAAGGCTGTCTGTAAAAACAGTCCCATGATTTACTATATCTGCTTGTAGTCATATATGCTATAACTCCAACTCTTTTTATATAAAAACGCTAGAATCAAAACTTCTCTTAGGCTGGCTGGTTAGCTCACTTGGTGAAAGCATCATGTTAATAACACCAAAGTCAAGGGTTCAAATCCCATACCAGCCAGCCACCAAAAACAAAAACAAAATGCTCTTTTTTTTTTTTTTTGGTCTTTTTTCGTGTCCGGCAACGGATTGCAACCCTCAGTGTCACGCCCATACCGGACCGGGACCGGCAACGGGATCGCAACCCTCCATGTTGCACCCGCACCTCACTCAGCCAGTGAGCGGGAACCGGTCTGTATGTGGGATCCGAACCCTGGGCGGGAGCGCCACCGCGCTCCCAAGCAGCGCACTGTAGCAGTGCGCCACTGGGCCGGCCCCAAAATGCTCTTCATTCATTTAAATGTATTATTTATTAGCTGTCTTTTACATGTCATCTATTGTGCTTAACAGTGGAAGAATAAAGATAAAATACAATCCCTGTGAAGTGGGGAAGATACTTTATATGTAACACGTTACAATCAATACTGTGATGTACAAGGTGCTGTGAGAACAGGGAGGAAGGTCATCAAACTCAGCTGATAGGTATCTTAAAACACAAGTATGAATAAGCCAGATGTAGAAGGGGTTAGGTTACTCATACTATCCTCTCTCTTTTGAACTTACCCGTAGCTAGGTAAATGGGATGATTCTGGGCTGGGCTCCACGCCTGCATGGCTGTACGATCTACTTCCTTTAACTTCATCCTGCTAAAGAGAATGTTTTACATAGAAATATACTGAACATGGCATACTACTCTATTGTAAGATGTACCATAATTTAATTACCTAGTCCAATATTGATAAACACCTGAGATGTTTTTTGCTACTTTTACAAACAATGCTGAAATAAACAGCCATATGTACATGTTATTTCATTCATGGGCAGGGATAGCTATAAATTTCCACAAGTAAAACTTCTAGGTTAAAGGACAAATGCAATTTTTTTTTTTTCCTTTTTTCGTGTCTGGCAACGGACCGCAACCCTCAGTGTTGCGCCCGTACCGGACCGGGACCGGCAACGGGATCGCAACCCTCGGTGCGGCGCCCGCCCCTCGCTCAGCCAGTGAGCGGGAACCAGTCTGTATGTGGGATCCGAACCCTCGGCGGGAGCGCCGCCGCGCTCCCAAGCGGCGCACTGTAGCAGTGCGCCACCGGGCCAGCCCCTGCAATTTCAATTTTGATGAATGTTACCAAGTTGCCCTCTATGGCAACCATACCTTTAAACACTCCCCAGAGTAATACAAGTATACAATCACCTGCTACCCTACAGCTTTACCAGAGTGTATTGTCACACTTTTAGATTTTTACCAACAGGTGAAAAATGTTAGCTCTGTATAGTTATAATTACCATTTCTCCTACTATAAATGATGTAGAGCATCATTAAAAGATGTATAGTTGTATAAAAACAATTATGGGTACTCCATGTTTCCTTTCTGTCAATTTCTGTCTATTCATATTATTTGCTCATTTTTCTACTAGGTTGTCAGACTTTATTTTTTGACTTTACTATGACACATCCCCTCACAACCATAGCCTCTCCCACCAACATCCTGCACCAGAATGGTACATTTAATTCATGAACCAAAATTGATACATCATTATCACTCAAAGTCCATAGCTTACATTAGGGTTCATTCTTGGTGTTTACATTCTATGGGTTCTGACAAACATAATGACATATATCCGTCGTTATAGTAACACAACAGAGTAGTTTTCCTGTCCTAAAATCCCCTGTGCTCTACCTATTAATTCCTCCCTTCCTGCCTCCTATATATTAAGACTATATAGTGAGTTTTTATGAACAGTCTGTGGGACCTAAAAAGAAAGGTACTCTCTGTTTCCCAGGTCCAGAGTTCAATATGTGTTAATCAAATCCACTTTATTACATGGGTCTTCTAGGAGCAATCTTCAAAAAGTTCATGGAAAGATTTGTATTATCTTTTAATTCTATTTTTCAACAAACTTTTGAAGTACCCTCATATATCCTTATTTTTTGTCCACTTGATCTGTTTCGGACTAGAGCAGTGAATTAAGACTCCTACTACTATTGTGTTTATGTCTATTTCTCCTGGTACCTTCTGAAATATCAGCTTTATGAAAGTTCCTTTTTAAAAAATACATAGTTATTTGATGCATATTCATGTTAAATATTCATTGTCAAATACACACTCTAGGTCTATGAAGTATCCTTCATCATCTCAAACAATGCCTTTTAGCTTGAATTACACCTTGTCTCATATTAAGATCAATACCCTAGCTTTCTTTGTATTTGCCCTTACATGTATACTTTTTGCCCTTTTCAACTTTTGAACCACTTTGTTTTCACTAGCTGTCTGTCCTAAATACAGAAAAAAACATCAGATTTTGCTTCGTGATCCAATTTGAAAATCTTTTCAACAGATTAGCTAAGACCATTTAAAATGTATTGATCTGGAAAATATGGCCGGTCTTAGTTCTACTGTATTTTGCTATGTTTCGTTTTGTAAATTTTTAAAAAGTCTTTCACTGTTATCTATTTTCTTTTTGTACAGTTATCATTTTTCTGATAATTAGGATGATTTGTATTTTTGGTTTAATTAATATGTGTTTCTGGTTCTACCTTTATCGCTATAATTTTAAACAATTTTATTTAATACCATTATTCCCCACTTCTTTACACAGTAACTATCGAGTCTCTGCTATGAGCACTAATGAAATTAGCTTGGATAATCTTACTGCCTCTCTTGCACTACACAGTTACAGTCAATAGAATTATTCTCAATGTTTACCTTTGTACTACTAAATATGCTTACACTTCTACTAACTGATTTGTCAGCTTTAAATGATTCCCTTACCTACCATCCATTACAGATGTGGCAATCCACAAACTTATTCTACCTCCAATTTCCATTCCACTTCTTTTTATTAGTTGTATAACCAATTCCTACATTTTTAGACATTTAAATTTACAATTTATTCTTTCTTCCTTGTTCTCACTTTTGTTTCAGTCTCAGGTCTGTAACTGAATATACTCAATGCACTCCAACAGTTCTTTCGCCAGTTACCTTACTCATCTCTAGAGGCTGAAGTTCACCCTCTAATAGTTTCCTTATGAGAGCCGTAGACTAAAAATATGCCCTGAGTCTAATATGTTCAAATTGTTTATATTTGAAGAAGATCTTACACATGATAAAATTAAGACACAATAAAGTTAGATAATTCATACATGCTGGCAAAGGGCAGAGCCAAGATTTGAACTCAGAAGTTTAGCTTCAGAGTCCAAACTCTCACTTGCTACTTCCAACAAGTTCAGGTATTCAATTTTTATATCATAGAAGAAATATTAACATTTGGAATCAACAATTAATGGCAAAGCAACTACCACTACATGATGAAATTAATAGGAAAAGAAATGCACTCAGAAATTGTGCTAGGTTAGGGAAAAGTGGGATTAGGAGGTTATATCACATGGTTAAAAAAAGCATGGTCTCTGGAGGCAATCTTCACTTTGATTACTAGCTCAGCTACAGTTATTAGACATGTTACCCTGGACACATTATTTAACCTCTCTGAGCTCCAATTTCTTCATTTGTAAAACGGGGATAAGAATGACTATCTCATGGGATGCTGTAAGGCTTAAATGAGATAATTTTTTTCTATAGAGAGGCAAACAAAGTTAAACATAGATTAGTACGTGTTTTGATATGTTAGCTATTTTAAGAAAATTATTGTGGTTTCCCAAGATTGTTCTGGGAAAAAAATTCCAATTTCTTAAGAAGTAAAAAAAGGACCTATTTTCTTTATATGATTGCCCTCTTCTTCCTCTCAGAAACTGACTGACCTAATCTTTAATAAGTTCAAATTCTTTCTCCTTCATAAAAGCTACCCTGATTATCCAATTCTCACTGATCTAAATAATCTCTTAACTGTTTTTATTTGTAAGTATCACACTTTTAAGCACTTTATAATAAAATATCATTCTATTCTAACTCAACACTTTAAAATATTCTATTAGCACATATTGTTTATATACTTTCCAACTGCCTTTTTCTTACCTACTATTTTATGTGCCATCCTGTCTCACTAATTAGACAAATAATTTTTTTTTAAATCAGGTATTAAAACTTTTACCCCTTTCTGGACTCAAAATTGCTTAGCATGAGACATACAGAACATTCTGTTTGATTTTTGAATGCTTATATTTCAGTGAATACAAATAGACTGATGAGCTACAAAGACCAATTTCATATATAACATTTGATTTTTAAATTCTCAACTGTTTTCCTATTTAAAAAATAGGGGAAAGTATTGTTAGAAAAGAAAAGGTTATAAGATACCCTCAGAATAATTTCAAAATAAAAATAGTTATATTAAAAAAAAAAAAAAAAAACAACTAGGGGCCGGCCCTTGGCTCAGGAGAGTGTGGTGCTGATAACACCAAGGCCACGGATTCAGATCCCTATATAGGGATGGCTGGTTAGCTCACTTGGGAGAGTGTGGTTCTCACAACACCAAGTCAAAGGTTAAGATCCCCTTACCGGTCATCTTTAAAAAAAAAAAAAAAGAAAAAGAAAAAAAACCGAATGGAACTACAGTATCTCTGAGAGCAAAGGTACAACAAAGGCTACCTAATTCATGATGATTAGTTAATGTGCAACGACAACTGAAAGAGAAGAGACAAATTTACAAGAACATAGACTAAGTGGGAATTCAAAGCATTTATAAAAGTTTATTTCTTAGTCCTAGTACTCAGTGTTCCACTTACTGACCTGTACTGAATACAAGGCTTCACTGTCATCTGTTTAAAAAAATCACTATATTCTAACAATGGCCTAGAACTACATTATGTAGTCTGCATCTAATTAAACAAGAAAACCATAATCTACCTATTGCAATCATCCTCAAAATTATTAAGAATGCTATGGAAATACAGTTTCATTGGATACTTGTGTATTTTATTCTCTTAAAAATTATCACTCATTTAGGTGTAAATGATATTCTTGAAAACAGGAAGAGGGTTTAGGTTAAACTATATATACTTCCCAAGTGAGACCTGCTTTAAAACCTAAGTGTAATTTTTAAAACATTACATGTGATTAGATTTCACTCTACACATACTTGTTTCATTCGAGATTATTTTACACAGAACATAATCACTATGAAAATACAAAAAGAAAATTATGAAAGTAATGGCTTGTTCACATATGTCATCTATAGCACAGCAGTTAAAAGCATGGGTCTGGGGCTGACAGCCTGGGCTTAAATCCCAGCTCCACCATATCCTATCTCTGACTTTGGTCAGGTAACTTTACCTATGTGTGACTTGGCTCCCTCCTCAGTAATATAAGGATAATATCAGTATCTACACCATTGGATTGCTGTGAGATTGCTGTGAGAACAGTGCCTGGTACATAGTAAATAAATGCACGTAAGTGACAGCTATTACAAAAGTCACAATTTAAAATGTCTATTGCAATGAATCTTCAAGAACACATCTACTGGCTGCCCTGTTAACTCAGTTGGTTAAAGCACAACCTTACAACACCAAGTTCATGGGTCTGGATCCCTGTATCCACCAGCTGCCAAAAAATATATATATAAATATCTGTCTAATTAAAGAAAATTTATGTTCTAGACTAGAAGTGTTACTTTTCATTCAACTTGCTCTCCACAATAATTTAATAACTGCATTCAATTAAATTCACTCAAAAAAGAAACTTTCTTTCCGCTCATTTTCAAAATGCAAATTTTGTGAAGCAATACTAAAACCCAACAGTTCTATTTTTTGAAAAATATCAACCCTCCAATGCTATGTATAGAGCTGACCCATACCTCAGAAAGTAAGTAAAAAATTAAAGAGGTAGTAGAATTGGAACCTTTGACTCCCTAACTAGGAATACAATCCCTAGTTGGCACTGCCTTATATGAGCAAAATATCTCATTACAGATGGGAACGTTTGTTCTAGGATTTATTTAGTATTATCAATGTTCTAGTCTCTTCTCACTCAACCAAAAACAAATTAAAGAAGAAAGCAGCTGTGCATTGGTTACTGAATTCGATGGTATCATACTAATCTGCAGTATGATAAAACTTTTGAGCTGAAATTAACCTATCTAAGAATGACAAATTTCTAAAAACAATGTAAAAATCAATTCAGTAATATCATCTTACAAGCATTTTTAACTTGGGATTTGTAAACCTCATGAGATTACACAGAAAATCCTACGTGCGTGTACATATTTCAAGATGACCCAATGCTTTCATCAGATTGTTGAAAGGGAGTGGAATCCCAAAAGGCTGAGAAACACTGCTCATAACAGTTTACAAATTTCTTTCTATTCTTATATGAACTAGTTTCAGAAAAGGACCCGCTTATATAAAATTAAGCAGTATAATTCTAAGTCCATCTCCAATTTCACATTTCCCAAATAACCGTGGATATACATAACATCAACTTACAATTACAAAAACACTTCAAGTTATCCAAAAGTTCTTGGAGTCTACAAACTTTCCCACAGTTGTAATCAAGGGATGATGAGAAACAAGGAGCATCGAAGAACCACTACAAAAGGAGAGTAGGCTTTAGCCAACTCTTGAATAACTGGAATGTACAGAAAATGTAGGATACTATGACAAAGACGAGCCTCTAGTTTTCGTTTGAATACAGTTACAGTCGCCGACAAAGACAACCAAATTTTAGTTTTCTGTAGTTTGAAAAACTAGTTTATGAGGCAGGATTTCTCAGAGACTATCACATCATTGCAACCTCGAAAAAGACCTATGTAAAATTAGTTTCTTGAACTCACAGAAAAGTTTACAATATCCTCAAGTCCAGGCAGTATTTTATTTTACAATCTCCCCGTAATTTAACTTATTAAAACAACTTATCAGCAAAAACATATAACATTTAATGAGACTTCATTCGAAGTATAGGCTTCGACTGGCGACTACTGTCCTCAATCTAATCCTGGTTAAATGACAGTAGCCTTCAGTTCAAACCTACGAACCTTTAAGTCTAGCAACAGTTCAAATGCAAATTAAAAAAAAAAAAATCCTAACCAACTAAAGTCTACCAAAGTAATCCTGAGATCTGTTTCCATGCCCGTCCTTAGGGACCGCACCTCTTTGTGCACAAGGTCTAAACGTCTCCTAACTTCAAACTCCAGCTGCCAGCCCGGCTACGACTCCCTGGCAGGACACCCTGTCGTAAGCCTCACGGGAGCTCCTGCTCAGCAGTGGAAACGTCGGCGGATACGGACTGGCGCGATCACCGAAGGAGTCCCGACGCCAGGCGCTGTCCCGCCGGGTCGAAACCTGGAGCCGGGCGTGCCGTCAGCAGACTGGGCCTCAGGTTGGAGGGGGACACCGGAGACCGAGGACGCGGTCCCAGCTTTAGCCTGGGCTCTACCTCAAAGCCCGAGGGCCGGCTAAGAGGGCAAGAAGCAATGCGTGGACACACCTGGCGGGGACACTCAGCGACCTGTTCCTGCGTAAGCGTGGCGTCCGTCGGACTCTCGCAGAATTCACCGCCGCCCCTCCTCCCAGCTCAGGGCCACCTCCACGATCCTCTCCAACGTGGCAGCCGGGGCCCCTCCCTGCCACCACTTCCGGGAACGCCATTTCGCCCCGCCCATTCCGGCGCATGGGCCGCACGGCACTTCCGGGAGCGACGGAAGGAGGGGACGAAACGAGCGGTTCCGCGGCTGGGTTACGTTCATCGCCCGCGCGAACGGGAGATCAAGGACCTCTTCTGAGGGAAGGCGTGCCGGGAGCGGATGCTATAGGCAGGGCAACGGGTGAAGGAAAAGTCCTAATGGGTGTTGCCGCCTGACCAAAATCCGGTAGCCCACAGCAAAGACACGTGGCACTAGTTCTGCGAAGCATCAGCAGTCCCTGGCGACAGTGCCAGCACCACACACCACGTGAAAGTCGGTCTGCAAGGGCCTCATTGCAGTTTGAGACCGAGTTCTTAAAATTGCTCACTTGGTTTTTACAGTAGAGTTTTGAGAATTTATATTATGAAATCAAACGACCTAGTCGTGCCCAAAGGTTATTGTGGACATACCCTTATTTCAGAGGCATAGATCGGGTGAAGTAAGTCAATTTCAGTTGACGCCCTTTGATTCTGTTAGTATCGCATGGTGTTATTTAAGCCCTATTAGCACTCGCCCTTGGCCACTAGTACCTTACTAATTTCCCCAGAGCCTCCAATCTAATTAGATGCGTTAACTTAATGTATTTCTAGTTTAGGGAGTAATTATTTTACAGCAAACTTTAGCCAGAGGAAAATCACTATACTACCAGAACCTGGATTCAACCAAGGTCTTCTAACTTTTAGACCTGTTCGCTTACTTTTACAACTATCATCCAAAACCAACACTTTCTTAATGCCTTTCTTTCCTAGCCGCCTTCGCTGGAAGTAATGTTTCTTCTATACAGAAAGATGGCAAACACTGCTATTTATGAGAAGGCAGAAACATTTTTGTATTCACTGCATTCACTCCAACACCCTTTCACAGTTTTACGTATGTTTCTCAATTAAAAAACCAAGTTTGGTTCTGTAGGATTGAAATACACCAGCTCAAGCAGATTACTAATTTACAGTGGCTAATTTCTAGTACGTTCTAGAAGGGCTTCCATTTTAATTTATGGCTGCAAGACTAGTTTACCTAGAGAGGTACCAATAAAAATAAAAATCCAACTTAAAAGGGTTCATTAGAGCTTTTACTCCACCCACCCCCACACCAAATGATGTAAACAGTGGTCATGTTCTCTGGTATCATTTAATACAATCTTACAGCACAACTACATGTTCCTGTTGCAGAAGTCAGCAAACTCCAAGCCTCCCCCAACCCCCACCCTTGTAGACCCTGTGAGCTAAGAATGGTTTTTATAAACAGTTGAGAGAAAAAGACAAAAGAAAAATATTTAATGATGTGGAAATTATATGAAATTCAAATTTAAGTGTCCATAGTTTCACTGGAACACATCTTCACTCAGTGGTTTATGTATTGTCTACAGCTGCTTTTGCTATAGGAGGGCAGAACTGAATAGCTGTGACCCTCAAAGCCTAATATATTTACAGAAAAAATTTGTCAGTTCCTATTAGAAAGGGTTTTGCCTACAAATGGAATAATACTCAAAGCCCATTATGAGACATTCAGCATAACAAATTTTTATTGTAAAGCTTTGTCATAAGAGCATACATAGGCAATAAATATAAAAAGTAAATGTAAAATAAGAGTAAATACCATAAGGATAAAATATAGCTGTTTGTAGATTTGATGTACATATTTATATTTGGTTAAATGTAAAGCATTCCTAGCTTTTTTTTTTTTTTTTTTGTCCTTTTTGAGACCGGCCGCCCCAC
>NW_007728468.1:137492-146148 GCF_000696425.1 Galeopterus variegatus | reverse complement strand
GGGCAACACTGAGGGTTGCGATCCGTTGCCGGGCACGGAAAAAGACAAAAAGACAAAAAAATAATAATAATAATAATGTAAAGCTAGTATTTAGTGCACTGTGACTTAAAACATTGAAAATTATGGTTTTATTTCTTTATAAATAACTTATGAAATGGAGACAGCATCCTTTCTATGTCTTGGCTGCCATACTCCTAAATTTGGATCAGCTTCCAAAATTTTATCCTTTGCACTTTCAATGTCATGAAATATCTCTTAGAGTTCCTTTAATGTGAGCTTTTTGTTGGCATTACTTCCTCTGAAACATGTTCATCCTTTACATTATAACCACTTTCCTCAATTATGCCTATAGATTTGCCTTCACTAAGGTCCTCTGGCTGCATATTTAGAACTGCCTCTGTAACTGCAGCAGTGACAACATTCCCATAGTCTGCTATATCTTCTGTAACATTCCATCCAAATCCGCAAAGCTTTTTGCATGGTAGTATAGCACTACTGTGCAAAGCAAGTAGTTATAATTAAAGCTGATAATTCTTGCAAACTGTGCACAAATTTCACAGTAGCATCCTTATATGAGCTTGCAAGCGTCACCAAATATCTTAGCATTAATCAATTCATGCCAACTTCTGAATTCATGAAACCAGCCTTTACTGGTTCTCTTTCAGTCTCCTTGTAATCACCATTTTCTTTCAACATAGCAACTAACATGAATACTTTGGCTTGAATGGTGGCCAAACTGATTGAGATTTGTTTTTGATTAGTCTTCTTGAAAGCAGAAGTAAACACTCCATTTCAACCATAAGCAGCAGTCTGTTCCTAGTGCAATTTAAACTAAAAGATGCCAAAGCACCTTAACCTTGTTTTTTATATTCATTACACTTTTTCAACATGTAGTTTCATGCCAGCCTAGGTCTCAACCTATCATTGCTTTTCTGTCATACTTTCACATCTTCTAATCACATCCAATTTCACTTCTAGCATCGTCACTTTTTGATTCTTCATTCCCGTCACCTATGTTGACCAATTTTGACTACCCATTTTTGTACACTGTCACATGAGTTTAATCTCTGGGCGACAAGGAGACAACACACTATGTACTTTGTGTTTTGCTATCTTTGTGTGGACTGAATAACAAAGATGCTCAGTGACCAACAGACTTTGAAAGAAGTGATGTGATTGGCCATTGATCATGATGCACATCTTTTATTTGCATAATGATCTGTGGACTAAGGAGCTAGCAGCAAAGTTATGCAACTAATTTCAGTACTGTGGTAACTGAAATTTTAACCATATTGTTAGGGACTGATAGTATTTAAACTGTGATAACTGATACTCATGCATGTTGGAATTGTGCAAAGAAAGGACAACCTGTATCTAAAAAGAAAAACTCTTTTATTAGTTCACAAAATAACCAACTTTTAATCCAATTTAGTTAACTACTAACCTAGTCCTAGATTAAATAAAAACTGAAGTTTTTCTCAAAGAATGTTAATTTCAAGACTCTGAATTACTCACCGGAGCTAGAAGAATGTTTAGAGATAATTTAGTGCAGAATTCCTAAAATTAGGATTTAAAGACAGTTCAAAGACATTCATTTGAGAATTTAGCTCTCCTCCCCTCATTACAATAATCTTGAGGTCTGCAAAGAGTAAAGTTCTGGACAAAGCAACCATCACAAGGCACAAGATGGTATGTGTATGCAACTTTTTCCATAGCAGCCAGTATCATGTTTACATTTCAGCAAAACAGCAACATCCATTCCATTAATGTTTGTTTTGTTTTTGAATGCATTTACTTCATAAATCTTTTCATTAAGAGCTATAAACAAAGTTTATATCAACTTTTATGTTTGTATAAATTTAAGAAATAGAAATTTAACTTAAGTCAACTTGAGTAATCACAAGAATTTTTCCCCTTTATACAGGGTATATACACATTCCTCAGATTTGAGAATTGTCCACAATAACATGCCTAATTAATGACAGAACTATTATTAGAGTTGAGATTTTCAGCTTCCTATCTACTGTTCTTGAACAAAACTTTAAGTTACAGGATGGTCATACATCGGCATATCTAAGTCATTTATAGGATATCTAACAGTTTAGCAAATTTAAGCCTTGAAACATGATCCCTAAGAATTTCAAGGACTAAAAGGATTACATCATTATTTCTAAGAAAGGATGACTAATAAATTAAAAGTCCCAAGCACCCTCCATTGCCTTTCCTGAATCAAATCTATTAATCTAGACAATTATATTATCTTTGATATCATATTATATCTTTGAAAGCTGAAAAAATAAGGAAAAACAATTTTAATTCAGACCACAATATTCACATTATGCTCAAATAAATGTCAATTTTTTGCTCAGATCTGACCTTTTCTATGTTTTTTTATTAAAACAAATTTATAAACCCCTTACCTTATTATATAAATCTTCAAATTCTTGTTCAAATAAATCTGACAAATGATGTTCTCTAAGAAAAACAACCTTCAATTTTATTCCTAAAAGGAAAAACAGGCAAATCAGTATATAAAAACCACATCATATATATAAACCTCATGATTTTTTTAACATGTCCTCATCCACATACATTAATCATGACAAATCATGATGTGAACAGCAGTGGAAAAAGTTTAATCATTGGACATTCGTACATTCTTATTTTGAACTTAAGCTCTCTACTCATAAGGTTTTCATTGCTTAGCCTTTTAAAAATATACTTAACAAATGCATATCTTTATAACTTTTAATTCTTTAACAGGTAACATATCTAATTTTACTATGACTGGGAAAAAACTCAGAAGATTATTTCAAGTACAGTATTCATTATATCTACTTTGTACTGATTATCTCATGCTAACCTGGAGGTGGTGTTTTCTCAGCTCAAGCCTGAAGTTAGGAAAGGGTAACTATCCCTTAATATATTCTAAAACGGTTTATGCTTTGCTTTATATGTACCGCTTTTGTTATTATTGAGAGTTGCCAAGGTTTCCAACTATCAGAAGAAGCACTAACACATTAAAGGAAAAGGAGAAAGGTTGTTTCTGCTAACAAAGAACTTTTGAACAGTGATGAAAGGAAAAGAAGACTCAAAAGATTACAAATCTTAGGCACTAATTAGTATTTTACCAACTAGGAACATTCTGATTGCTTGATTAGGTCTGTATTTTGCTCATGAAGAGGGGCAGAAGCAGAATAAAGGGGGAAAAGGCAGCAGAAAGGAGAAGCAAGTTTTTAGTAAAGTATACTCATATAATGGATAAAAATCAAGCTTTGGGGAAAAAGGTCAAACTGCTTCTATGAGGATATCTGTACCCTTATCCTATGGCAAATATTTGTATAACTGCATATAAGTAATTGGACTACACTCCTTGAAAAATTCTAAGCAGAAAGCACAACTTTTCAAGTTAGCATCACTCCAAGCAAAATGCTAGGAGTAGGGATACCCAGTTTCTAGCTATAGTCAAGTTCTAACCAGTTTAGGAGAGGAGAAAAGGGTCCAAGAAAAAGACATGCGATCAAGGTAGAGTATTCTGACTGTAAGTGATTTTTCTTATAAATTCTCTAGAAAATTTACGAAAGGAACACAGCATCACTTCAGTAGTTTATATGTATATGGACAAGAAGAAAATCATGCACCTTAGAAAAGGAGCACTTATTTGGATATATATGCTTTCATACTTCTAATTTACTTGACAGTCAAATAACAAATCCCTTTATGCAATAAATACAATTAAAAACTAAAAAGTACTTAATTAAAGTGTGGTAGCCAGCCTCCAAGACAGTTCCCAATGATCCCCCACCTCCTGGTATTCACACCCTTATATAGTCCCCTCCTACACTGTACTAGGATTGGTCTCTGTGAACAGAATACAGCATAAGTCATGATATATCCTTCCCGGACTAAGTTTTTAAAAAGCAAACTTCTATCTTGGCCTTTTTCTCTTGGATCATTCATTTTAGTTTGGGAAGCTAGCTGCTATGTTTCACATGGAAAGAGAGGTTCACATGCAAAGAAGAAATAAAGTCTTCAGACAACAGCCAGCAAGGAACTAAGACTTGCCATGTGAGAGTTTGAAAGCTAATCCTCCCAAGTCTTCAGATGATTATAACCTTATAAGACCACCCTGAGCCAGAACCACCCAGCCCTAGTTTCAGATTTCTGACTCACAGAAATTGAGATGTTTCTTCTTTTAAACTACTGCTACAGAGGATCACAATGCATATCCATACCAAAAAAGTCAAATGCAGAACTTATGAATTAACTAAAGATTTAGGACTGTCTTTTTAAATTTGGTCACAATAATTTCAAAACCCAAGGCTTTCTGAAACAAAAAAGTGAGAACTCAAAGGATGAAAATTCAGTAAGAGCAGCTGGCCAGTTAGCTCAGTTGGTTAGAGCATGGTGTTGATAACACCACAGTCCAGGCTTCAATCCCTGTACCAGCTGGCTGCCAAAAAAAGAGAAAATTTGGAAGAATGTAAGTCAGTTATAGCAGGAAAACGAATGGAAGATTGTAGTAGAATTAGCCAAGAATGACAAAAGAGTATGTGCTCAACAAGATACCAGTTCTACTGAAAACCAAACCCCACTTGGCCAATCTGGGATGGCTCCAGTTTGGAATCCAACAAGTGGGCTTCTAGTCCACCTTGACTTTTTAAAATTTTTCTAAAGATGACTGGTAAGGGGATCTCAACGCTTGACTTGGTGTTGTCAGCACCATGCTCTCCCAAGTGAGCTAACCGGCCATCCTTATATAGGGATCCTAACCCATAGCCTTGATGTTATCAGCACCACACTCCCCCAAGTGAGCCACGGGCCGGCCCTACCAGTACTTCATTTCCCTGGGAGCCAGGGGCCTCTGGAAAGTTCCCTTCCTAATGGTCCCTTAGCCTTGGGCCACAAAGTATAATTAGCTCTCTACCATTATCTCTCTGGAGAGCAGTTACCACAGCCCCTGCTACCTGAAAAGAGACCCTAGGTCTAGGCCCTTCCATTTCTCCCCTCTCCCCCAGACCTTTGGCTCCTGTTCCCTTACTTTCTCTGGTAGCTCTAGGAGGCCTGTGGTCCAGCTGCCAGCCTAGCACCCATGACATGTTGGGTGCCACCTCCAATTGATTTCCTGTCCTACCTACCTTTCCTCTTTCCTGGCTCAGACCTATATGGCTCTGCCCTTAGGAAAGCCTGTTACCTGTATATGGCCCAGCTTGTTCAGGCCCTGGGATGCTGCATCCCCAGGCTACTATGCACCTTCCTGGGGAGAGAACCAGTATGAAAAATGGGGGCGGGCACAGATTCATCTCTGCTGGCTGATCTGGCTTGGAAGTGGGGTAGAGGACGGCCCAGGCCAGTTCTGGGGATCCTCAGGTCTGTGGCCAGCCAATGAACTGCTTTTAAATTTTCCTGGTGCCCACTACCTCCTCCTTCCTGGGAGACACAGAGCATGCCCTAGGTGGCAGTTGACCTGCCTGAGCTAATGTGTCTGTGGTAACTGAGTGAACCATAATAAAGGGGAACACTTGGTCATGTGGGAGAAAAAAGAAAAAGAAAAGATACCAATCCTAGAAAGCAAAAAGTTTGTATCTGCTTTCATAGAGTGACTGTGAGAAATAAATATCGTGTAAGAAAACCAACTATCTCTACATATACACTAAAAAGCTTAGTATTGTAGTAACTGGTCAATAAGCATTAGCTGTTGTTATTCTTTCTCAAGTGGCCAATTAATGAGATTCTATACGATAAAATAGGTAATTAGATTTCACCAAAGCCTTTATAAATCCATTTTTTACTGCTATAGTTCCTGGAATACACATTTAAAACAGAAACACTACCTTCCCTGTATATTTCGAGTAATTATCTTCTGAGACCCATGTATCTTTTTCATGTATGTTTTTCCGACATCTCTGAGTATAAGTCCTGAAAAGAGATATTTTCTTTTAAATTACTCTGTGCAATGGTCAATATCTTTTGCAAATAACACTATCTTTAATGCAGCTTACATATCCTCATTTAAGTATTCAATAATCACAACAGTTCATTATGTGAACAGCAGTGAAAAGGTTTAATCACTGGATATGAAGTTACTAGAGAAAATCATCAAATTGAGAACCTCAATGTCATGAGTAAAACAAAAGTAAACAATAGCAACAACAAAAAAGCATATAAAAGTTAAAAACAAATGTAAAGATACACCAATACAACTCAAAAAGAATAGTTACATCTATAAAGGATTACATACTTCCCTATCCAGACAGAAGTACACTAAGAATATTGAGAGCAATGGCTTCTGTAAAGCGAGTTGGTCTTTTTCATTTAATCAGTCTATAACATTTAAATAAATCTGTTCTGGTAAAATGCAGTTTTCAGTAACTCATTTGCAATTAATAATTAGAGGAATATTGTCAAAATAATGTGAGAACTACATCGTTTCCTCCTTAGGAGAGCCACAAGAGTTGGAATTCAATTATGCATGAAAGAAAACAGCCCTTACTTCAGATGCGTAACTGGCAGCAGTACTTTCAACTCTATCTTAAGTAAATGACAAATGAATGCCCTCCCTGGTACATCCCCATCCCCTCCATGCTCTCAGCAGGTTACACTACAATGTTTTAACAGAGGCCCATTAGTCCAGAGCTCCACTTCCATCTGGAATGTCCCAGCACCAACCAGCCTTGCTCTTTTAATGCCCCTATGGCAGTCTCCATTTAAAGTTTCCTTTAATGGGGTTGGAGGGCATAAAAATATTCCTCAGGTACTAATCACTGCTTTTTATCTTATAGGTACTAATCACTGTTTTGTATCTTATAGATTATCAATTTGCATGTTTTGAGTAGCCTACCCTAACCCTATTTGTGTCATAGCCCTCCTATCAGGTACTAATCACTGCTTTTTATCTTATAGGTACTAATCACTGTTTTGTATCTTATAGATATCAATTTGCATGTTTTGAGTAGCCTACCCTAACCCTATTTGTGTCATAGCCCTCCTGCTTTCAAACGCACAATTTTGCTAAACATGAGTTTTTTTCAGAAATACATATATTATAACAGAAACATATAGGCCAGGGACTGAAATTCACCTTCGACATTGTCTCTGAACTCAAGGAGCATCTTCTAGCAGGTTCCCTACAAACTTCTAAGTCTTTTAAAAAAAGCAACCACAATGAGATACTGCTTCACCTTCACAAAAACGTGGAGAAACTGGAACTCTCACTGACTGCTGGTGGGAATGTAAAATGGTGCAGCCACTTTGGAAAATAGTTTGGCAATTCCTAAGAAGTTAATCATAGAGTTATCATATGACCAGAAATTCCACTAGTAGGTATATACTCAATAGAAATGTAAATATGTCCACACAAAAACTTGTCCACTAATATTCATAGAAGCATTATTCATAATAGCAAAAAATAATAATAATAATAATAATGGGCCGGCCCGGTGGTGCACTGCTGCAGTGCGCCGCTTGGGAAGCGCGGCAGCACTCCCGCCAAGGGTTCGGATCCCACATACAGACCGGCCGCTCAGCCAGTGAGCGAGGAGCGGGGGCAACACCGAGGGTTGCGATCCCGTTGCCGGTCCCGGTCCGGTACGGGCGCGACACTGAGGGTTGCGATCCGTTGCCGGTCACGAAAAAAGACAAAAAGACAAAAAAATAAAAAAATAAAGATAGAAACCCAAATGTCTATCAGCTGATGAATGGATAAATAAAACTTAAGTATATCCATACAATGGAATACAATTTGGTAGTAAAAAGAAATTAAGTACCAATACATGCTACAACATTATGAACTCTGAGAATGTTCTGCTAAGTGAAAGAATCCAGTCACAAAAGACCATATTAACTTATGATTCCATTTAAAGTAAGTATACAGAATAAGCAAATCCATACAAAGTAAATTAGTGGTTGCTAGGTATGGGGAGAGGGAGAATATAGAGAAGTCCTGCTAATAAGGATGAGGTTTCTTTTGGGGATGATGAAAATGTTCTAAAACTGACTGTGGGGGGCTGGCCCGGTGGCGCACTGCTACAGTGCGCCGCTTGGGAAGTGCGGCGGCGCTCCCGCCGAGGGTTCGGATCCCACATACAGACCGGCCACTCACTGGCTGAGCGAGGTGAGGGAGCAACACCGAGGGTTGCAATCCCGTTGCCGGTCCCGGTCCGGTACGGGCGCGACACTGAGGGTTGCGATCCGTTGCCGGTCACAAAAAAAGACAAAAAGACAAAAAAATAAAAAAATAAAGATAGAAACCCAAATGTCTATCAGCTGATGAATGGATAAATAAAACTTAAGTATATCCATACAATGGAATACAATTTGGTAGTAAAAAGAAATTAAGTACCAATACATGCTACAACATTATGAACTCTGAGAATGTTCTGCTAAGTGAAAGAATCCAGTCACAAAAGACCATATTAACTTATGATTCCATTTAAAGTAAGTATACAGAATAAGCAAATCCATACAAAGTAAATTAGTGGTTGCTAGGTATGGGGAGAGGGAGAATATAGAGAAGTCCTGCTAATAAGGATGAGGTTTCTTTTGGGGATGATGAAAATGTTCTAAAACTGACTGTGGGGGGCTGGCCCGGTGGCGCACTGCTACAGTGCGCCGCTTGGGAAGTGCGGCGGCGCTCCCGCCGAGGGTTCGGATCCCA
>NW_007728468.1:134387-137350 GCF_000696425.1 Galeopterus variegatus | reverse complement strand
CTCACTGGCTGAGCGAGGTGAGGGAGCAACACCGAGGGTTGCAATCCCGTTGCCGGTCCCGAACGGTCTGGGCGCGACACTGAGGGTTGCGATCTGTTGCCAGTCACGAAAAAAGACAAAAAGGGGGAAAAAAAAACTGACTGTGGTGATGGCTGCACAACTCTGTACGTATACTAAAAACCAATGAATTGTACACTTTACATCTGTTAGTTGTCTGGTGCAAGAATTATATCTAAATAGAACTGTTACAAAAATATGAGTCAACCAGTTTCTTCCTTAAAGATAATTGACAACGATAATGCTACTTCTATTTAGCATCTCTCAGGTCTTAATAGGTTGAGTACTAGAAAAGGCTCTGAATAGTCCAATCAACTGACAGTATTTTCAATCCAGTTCCCAACCCTCTGCATGTCTTAGAGCCAAGTGAGCATTTGCCCTGCACATCTCCTAGGGACCAATTTTTCCAAAGTTCATGAATTATTCTTAGGCCATGTGACGTTTAAGAAAACATAAACAAAAGCTCTGTTAATTTCAATCAGATAAGGTATAAGCATATCGTAATGGAAAATAGGTATGAATAACTAATACCTTGGTATGAATCTTTCTGGCCGAAATTCGGACAAAGGAAACAAAAAGGGAAAAATGAAGTAATTTTGTTAGAACAAGCCTGGAAATCTGGAATCATTTTTGTGAGCTACAGAGAGAAATAAAAAAGTTACAAACACTTCTCGGTTTTTTTCATTAGAGGCCTCCAACGTCATCCAGGAGAAAAAAGCCACTTAATATGCTAAGGCTCTCCTCCCAAAAGACAAAATATGCCGTATGGCCCATTTTCTATCTTCTATGAAAACTGAAATCTCATACCATAAACATAAAGAGCTTAACTAAGACACTGCTGTTAGATCTCACTCCTTAAAGCTATCCATGATACCCCATTCCAAACGAAAACCACTTCACTGCCCCTCCTTTTACTATTTATTGCTGAGTCCCCACTAGACCATAATATTTCCCAAGGGTTCCCAAGGACCTTACCTTTACTTCCTTAATTCCCTCATTGTAGCAAAGTGTCCTTCAGAAGGTGTTTGTTGATTTAAAAGTCGACGTATCTTCATTTCAGACTCTCACGCTCCTCTGGAATCACATGCCTACAGCCAAGAGCTCCTACGTTATCTCCGCATCAGAAAACTACAAAATAAAAAGCAAGGCAATGACACGCTTCCCAGTAAATCACTTATTCTCGGCTCGACTTTGTCTTCAGCATTTCTACGGCACCACGGGTATCCCACTCCCTCATATCCCTTCCTCCCGATGCCCTCCAGTGAGTTTCACCGATCGCACCCGGAGACCCACTGGCATGCCCCGCATGCTCCTCAATTTTGGTCCTGCCTCTCTGCTTTGCATTTTCAGGTTCAGCCTCACAAGAAGCTCGATGGAGCCGGATTGAGGAGGAGCGCGTGAAAGGAGGAGGAAAATGAGTTACAGCAAAAACCATTACCCACCCTCCAACTGACCGGGAGGAGCGGTCACGTGAGCGTCTGATGCCCCAGCCTTTCCGATTGGCTGCTGCAACACGATGTGGCCTGTGATTGGCCACGGCGCCAAGAGCTGCGCCTATCCAGAGGAAGGGTGGGAGTCCCGGGTCTCGAAAGCCCGCCTTTCCCCACAAATAAAGGTCGAAGACTCCGAGTCAACGGGCGGAGCTAAGTTTATCGCAATTCATGCTGTCGCGGGAACCCTGAAGGTGGAGCCCCACGTAACAAGAAGATGACCCGAAGTTGCTCTGCAGTGGGCTGCAGCACCCGGGACACCGTGCTGAGCCGGGAGCGTGGCCTCTCCTTCCACCAGTGCGTGTGAGAACGGCCTGGAGGCACCGAATTCCCTGCAGGGCCTGGCGGGCTGTGGGCCAGGGTGGGGCGGGGCCGAGCAGTGCGTCGCGCCGTCGACGTGGCGTGACGTTAGCGTGGGGCGGGGGAGCGGAACTGGGGAACTTAGAGAGTCGAGGTTCTTCCCTCTCCTCCTGCGCCCAGCGTTCACCTCCAAGTGGCTGATTCTTTTTCACTACCTGACACTTACCCAGTCGCTTTTGACGCGAGTTACTCAGGGAGTCCTGTTTTCTTTCGGTGGTCTTATTACTTAAAGTGCGGAGACCGGGAGGGAGGGCAGTTTGGGAAAAACGTTGAAGGCATGCGATTCCATTAGAGTGCCTGGCGTCTTCTTGAGCCTAAGTACAGTTTTCGCCCTTGCTGCCTGACTGTGCAAGTTCAGTACTATTAGCTGAGATCTACGAGGCCGGTCCAATTCTGGCTCTATCTGATCATCGCAAAGAAGCTTCATTTGGCTCGAGTGGGGCAGAATTTCAGACCAGTCTAATGTGAATTCAGACTGGTATAGGTCATACAAGTCAATATTTAAGGCATACTGGGAAGTACAAAAGTAGGTAAAATAGATCCTCACAGCGAAAAAGAGATAGACCTCGAAAAGAGGTAGCCTATTAAGACATTAATGAGATGTAGAGAGTTGAATAATGAGAAAGCACTTTTTATGAGGAGATCAAAAAGACTTATGGGTGGAAGTGGGAGTGAGAGGAGAGTAGCACTTTAAGTAGGACTAGCTTAAAAAAATATAGAGGTAAAGTGAAGGAATGTAGAGGAATGGAAAACTACCTTGGAGATAAATTATTTTAAAAATTTAAATGTCAGGTAAAGGTGTTTCGATTATGTATGGTAGGCCTTTGGTAGTCATTAATTTTTTTTTTTTTTTTAAATAGGACTGGTACCTCCACCTAAGCTGTTGTAATTTCATCCTTTCCTGTCTCCTTCACTACGTTTTCCCATCAACTAGTTAACTTTCTCTTTTTTATTTTAAACTGCTTTCTATTGTTAACTTGCCTGAAGCCAGTAAGCGTGCTCACAATTACTCCCTCGCCCCACCCCCACCTTTTTTTTTTTTTTTTTTTTTTTTTT
>NW_007728468.1:116222-133873 GCF_000696425.1 Galeopterus variegatus | reverse complement strand
CTTTTTTTTTTTTTTTTTTTTTTTGGCCGTCGTCCTGTTTGGGGATGCAAACCCTCTACCTTAGTGTTATATCACCTTGCTCTAACGAACTGAACTAACGGGCCAGCACCAACAAATTCACTTCTGTTAATTTACTTTTCGTTAGTTTAAATCCTTAAAGGCTACAGCATCACATGGATTCTGTTTCCAATGGCCTTAGCGGGAAGGTTGCTTTGGAATTTGGCACAAACTATGCCACTGTTTCCATGACTATGAATTTCATTTCCCCAGATTACCCTGGTTTTGTTAAGTTTGCTGCAAGGAGTCACTGTTGTGTTCTTTGCTTTTACGCTTAAGCACTTCTTTTGCCCACAGTTGGGTTTCATCTCAGTCACAAATACCTTCAATATTAAGAGCTGTGTGGTCCCTTTGGTTCTGGAGACCGCACTTAGAGACAACAACAATGGCCTTGGACCACAGCCTTTTAGACATTCTTGCCTTTTAGAAGTCCTCTTCCCACAGGCTTCCACTGGCTCAAAATGGCAGAAAGAGAAAGCTCATTACTCCCATTTTTAAACACAGACACACACAGCTCTTGAGCCTGTGTGCATCTCCACACTACCTTACCAGTCTACTTCCTTTTATAACCACGCTCCTCAAAACAGGAGCATACACTTACTTCCTTATGTCCTGTTGGCTTTCCAACCTACTGTTGCTAAATACCTGTCACCACTACTCTAATGAGACAGCACTGACAAAGGTTCACCGGTAATCTTGCCCAATCAAGTGAGTTCTTCTTACTCCTTGACCTGATTTTAACTTTTAATCGTATCAACTGTTTCTTGAAACGCCTCACCCTGAGAGTCTGCTATGGTTCTTCCAGGCTGATTTTTTTTTTCTCCATTTCAGTTTTCCAGATTCCTGGAAGCAGTGTTCTAAAATGCAAATTTTATCATTCTGTTTCCCTGCAGGACCAATTTTTAATCTCCTGGGGCTCTTCAGTGCCTAACAATCAGAAATCCAGGCTCCTCTAAGAAGCCTTAAATCATACACCCTCTTTCAACCTGGATTACATTCTCTGTATATGTATTCTCTTATTGTACATGTGTGCTGAATGAATGTTTGCTTTTCTATGAATGAGAAGTCACTTTGTCACCCTGACACCTAGGAAATTGTAAGGAAGGAGTAAAGAAAGGAAAAGGAGTTAGAATACTATTGTGTTCTAGCAAAAAGGTAATATGGATCTGCAGTAAGGGCTCAACAAAATGGTAATATGGGAAGGAGAGAATTAATCAACTTGCCACTGTGTTCAAACTTTTTGATCATGGAGCTCTCTTCATAAAAAAATTTGAGTACATGCCTCTGATATACATATAGTGATTGATTATTAAATTACATATATGAGGTACTCTACTAATATGTAGTATAAAGCACAAAAATTAAAGGATGGGACAAAAACTTATAAAAACATATCATAATGTTGAAATCTCAATGGATGCTCTCCTGTGGAGTAAGAGCACATCCCTGTCATGATCACTGACCTCAAGGATGAATTGGATCCACAGCTTATTAGTATACAAGACCCTTTGTGATCCAGCCTCTAGCTACCTCTCCAGCCTTTTTGTAACCANTAAGAGCACATCCCTGTCATGATCACTGACCTCAAGGATGAATTGGATCCACAGCTTATTAGTATACAAGACCCTTTGTGATCCAGCCTCTAGCTACCTCTCCAGCCTTTTTGTAACCAATCCCTCCAACTTCTATACTCACTTTTCAACTCTCTTAAGCCTTAAAATTAACTTCTTTTTCAATGCTTTATTGGTCAGTATGATCCAAGTAGTTATTTTATATCTCTGTGTTTTTGCATTTGCCTTGAGTGGTCACTATCTGCATGGAAAACCATTGAGGCTTCAGCTCTAGCTCTGTTATTACTTCTTCCGAAGACTTCCCCAGTATCCCCCAGCACCAGCACCAAAGTTGTGAAAGAAGTTGCAAGGTCATGGGCAATAGGCTCTGGTGAAAAACATGAATCAAAATGACTCACAAAGATCTTTTTTTATTACAAGAGTAATAACTGGTTTTTTTGTCCTTTTTTTTTTGAGACCGGCCGCACCGCGCTCAGCCAGTGAGTCCTGTGAGTGCACCGGTCATCCCTATATAGGATCCGAACTCACAGCGGGAGCGCTACTGCGCTCCCAGCGCTGCACTCTCCCGAGTGTGCCACGGGCTCGGCCCTATTTTTAAACTTTTAATTGTCTAATGTCACAAACATACTAACAGGCAGAAAGTGATATATAACAAACATCTGTGTGCTCATTGCTAGGGTTAAGCAAATGTTAACATTTTGCCTTGTTTTCAATTTTTTTTTTTCTTTACAACAAAATTAAGTTACAGGTTAGTTAAAGCCTCAGTCCTCAATCCTTTTTCTCCCTCCTCCAAGGTAGCCACTATAGAAGGGGTTTTGTTAGCCACTTTTCTGGAAAATATTTGATGTACAAGGAGCCAAAGGTAAATTACCACCATTTGTGTAAAAAAGCCATGGTGAACAAGGATAAAAAACGGATTCTACAAGTAGGACAATGTAACTAGTTCATTATGGTGTATGTGAGATGACAGTCGGTTTGGGATTTTTCTTCTGCCACAGATGGCTTTATACTAGGGAGACATGAATTCCAGTTGCAGCTGTCTCTTTACTGGTGGCTATACTTGTCTTTGGTCTTGGTTTCATCTTTGTAAGAAGATAAAAACCTGTCTTTCAGAATTTTTGTAAGACTAAAACTTAGTCTTTAAAACATGTAACATATGTATGCCACAAGATAAATGACTTAAAAGTAGTATTACTTATTATTACCAATTTAATTTTGTCCAGAACTCAAACTAGTTAGTCATGCTGGTTAGACTACGTATTTCATCACCTTTTTCATGACATTTTACACATAGGTAATACTTGTCTAATACTTTGGGGCGAACCAACAAAGCTGTTTGGGGCTGGCTTGAAGTAACTACTGAGGGGCTCCAAGTGTCTCAGACTACCCTGTGGGCTAAAAGAACCAACAAAGCTGTTTGGGGCTGGCTTGAAGTAACTACTGAGGGGCTCCAAGTGTCTCAGACCACCCTGTGGGCTAAAAGGATCAATAGCTGTCCTGACCAGGCATACCAGTTGGAAGCTTTGCATCAAAGGATCAGGCTGTGATACAACTTGGCGGGCCAGCCAACTTTTGATGGTTACAGCTTCTGGATTAAAAAAAATCAAAGAACTCTGAACAGTGAAATCAGATAAGTAAATTAAAGTTTTAACTGGGCTTTATGTTTGTGGAAAGCAGTTAAATAATAAATGGTTTTATATAATAAACACTACTGTAGTATTACCACAATATTTTCATGTTAATGGAACTTTAATATGATTGCTATAGATTTCCAACTGATACCATTCAGCGCTCAAAATGGATCAGGGCTGTTAATCGTGTGGATCCAAGAAGCAAAAAGATTTGGATTCCAGGACCAGGTGCTATACTATGTTCCAAACATTTTCAAGAAAGTGACTTTGAGTCATATGGCATAAGAAGAAAGCTGAAAAAAGGAGCTGTGCCTTCTGTTTCTCTATACAAGGTACTTAAATCTAGGTGTAAACAAAGCTAAATTTTACAAAGCTTTTAAAAATCAAGATAGCTACAGTTTGCAGAGACCAAAAATCTGAGTCTTAAATAAATCCAATAAAAGATTTTAAATGCTTTGAAAAAAAATTTTTTTTAAAAAATCTACATGTAATAATAGCATTTTGCTCTGGAGCTTTTAAGAAAGAGTATAAATGGAAATCATTTGTCTAGACACACAAAAAGATTCTAACTAATCACAAAAATCAACTAGTAGATAGAAATGGCCTTAGAATTCAGGCTTTTGTTAAATACAAGAGCTTTCATAATACTTAGAAATTATTTATTTTTGTTTTGTCTTCTTCCAATAATTTTATTGATCCTGACCAAAAATATACCTAAATTATTAGCATTGACATAGGAAGAAGTATATGGAAAATACGAGATTTTCTATGAGTGAGTCACCAGTATTGGTGTTAAATTCTTGTTTCTTTTGATTGCTTTTATTTTATCTTTTTACCCTTTAACCACAACTCTTGTACATGGCTTTCACTTTCTGCACAGCCTGTGATAGTCACCTAACTATTCTGTCCTGATACTGGCCTTACCTTCCTCTTATTCACTAGAGTCTCCTCCTCTTAATATTATTTTATCTCATTCCCCTATTCGGAAGTATATTATTGGTGTCACATTCAAACTCATAAGTTCCAATAGCATCCTGCCAATTGATTTGTGCATTTCCAACTGCTCTGAATTCTCTTTTTGAACCACATATAGTTACCCACTATATTGATGTGCTATCATGCTTTTGTGGAAAATCAATAACAGCTACTGTTTATCAAGGCCTGCAATGGTCCAGGCATTGTACTAGGAGATTTATGTAAATTATTGTATCCTCAAAACAACCCTTTATTATTATCTCCATTTTACAGATGATGACACAAGGGATTGCAGAGCTTAAGTGAGGGAGCTAGGATTCAAACCCAGTTCAGTCTTAATTCCAAAGCCCATGCTCAGTCCACTATGCCTTCTTTTTTGTATACAGAACTTCCCTGTTCATTCCATCAAGCCATGCTATTGCTCCTTCAAAGAACTACTCAAAACTCACTTCCATGAAGACTTCTCAAATTATTACCACCTTTTTCTAGTTACTTTAGTCATTTCAGAAACTTTAAGCATCATGTTAATATTTCTGTGTAGATGCAAAAAAAAAAATCTGTTTACATTGTCCTACTGACTATACATTTAAAAAATTCAGAGATTATGATCTTTTCTTTTATAATTAACTCTGCACAGCAACCAGGTGAGTGCTTTGTATTCAGTTATATTTCATAGATAAATCTACTGTGTGATGATTTATAAAGTAACTTTTATTTTATATTTCTGTCATAGGTTCCTCAAGGTGTACACCTTAAAGGTAAAGCAAGACAGAAAATCCTAAAACAGCCACTTCCAGATAATTCTGAAGAGATTGCTACTGAGGACCATAATTATAGTTTGAAGAGCCCTTTGACAATAGGTGCAGAGAAACTGGCTGAGGTGCAACAAATGTTACAAGTGTCCAAAAAAAGACTTATCTCTGTAAAAAACTACAGGATGGTCAAGAAGAGAAAGAGCTTACGATTAATTGATGCACTCGTAGAAGAGAGACTACTTTCTGAAGAAACAGAGTGTCTGCTACGAGCACAATTTTCAGGTATTTCCCCAATAACCCGTAATATTTACAAAACAGCTCTTTATTTTTTTTGAAATATCATTAAATATTTATTTTGCTATTGCCTATGAAAACATGCATTTAACTGGAAGGTGAAAAGTCTCAGTAGCATAAGCAAAAAGAATAAAGAGTAATGACCAAAATGCTTTCATGTTTTGTGGTTTACAAATTATAAAAGTAACATGTTTATTATAGGAAAAGCAAATATTTAAACGGTAAAAATAATGCATAATTCCACTACCCAGAGATGAGATATAGTTTATACAATTTCGTATTTCATTTTTTATAATAACTGTTACCCATGCTACTGCAAATTCTTTTTTTCTTCTATTTTTTTATTTTTGGCAGCTGGCCAGAATAGGGATCTGAACCCTTGACCTTTGTTATAACACCATGCTCTAACCAACTGAGCCAATCAGAGCAAATTCTTTAAAAATACTTTTATGTAATTTATTACCAAAGTCTTTTTTGCAGTGGAGTTGAATTAGATAATTTGCAAAATCTGTTTCTGCCTGAAAATTGTAGGTCTTCAAATTTTTTCTAAAATATTGTATAGAATAGATATGTAAATCCATGAAAAGACTACTTACTCCTTTTTGTGAACCAGGCTATTTGACGTGGGGCAAAATAAGAATTGCCAACTTATTCTTTGATGAAAGCAGCAGAAATTTTGGACTTACATTCTGGTAAAAGAGAAGCATGTCCTGTTTCCAGAAAAGAATAGTTACCTCCAGAGGAGGAGAATACTTTGTGTTTCTCCAACAGGGTAATAGAGGTAATAAATGGGAACATGGGATTTTTTCACCTCTCGATGATAGGCAAAATAGTCTGTTAAATCTGAATGGTATCCTATCCCCAGAAATGTTTCTTATATCTAATTTATGCAAAGTGAAACAAATAAATGTCCTCAGAATCCAGAGATTTAATTTTATCTAGTTACTTCATTTTCTTCCTTGTTCCTCTAAAGATCTCCACTGAGGCTGCCAGTAATATAAATTGCAAATTTTTCTTCACTTTCTCTAGTGAAATGATCCATTGTGAACAGAATAAATTGGTCAAGGGGTCCTAAGTAGATATTTACCTCTGTACAAACTCAGTTAAAATGTGAATACGTTTGTATTTGAATTTTGATGCCCAGTGCATTGTATATCCAAATGCTATGATCTGTGCCTGAAAATGTTACTATTCACATTTTTCATCACAAAAAATAAATAAATTTATTTTAACAGATTTTAAGTGGGAGTTGTATAACTGGAGAGAAATAGCTGAGTACTCCATGGAAATGAAACAATTTGCATGTACACTCTACTTGTGCAGTAGCAAAGTCTATGATTATGTAAGGAAGATTCTTAAGCTGCCTCATTCTTCCATCCTCAGAACGTAAGTGATTCATTTTTAGATGTTAAATAAAACAAATATATTGTTCTTTTATTGCATTTCATACATTCAGGCTATTTGTATTTATACTACTATTTATTAGTGCCTTTTCTTTTTAAAAATTTCTAGGTGGTGTTTGCATATTATCACAACAGCAATATTTTCACCACCAAAATGAAGACATATATATATATTCTGATAAAATTTTTGCATCTCCCAGATGTTAGAGACTGGTGATAAAAACTGAAATATTGGAATTTCTAGTTCACTTCAGTAGCTTTAATATTTGACTATCCCAGACTGGCCAGTTAGCTCAGCTGTTTAGAGCCCAGCATTATAACACCAAGGTCATGAGTTTAGATCCCCATACTAGCCAGCTGCAAAAAAAAAAAAAAAAAAAAAAAAAAAAAAAAAAAAACTGACGATCCTGGAAAATCTAGAACAGTTCTGGATTGATAACTGTTAGTCTGAGGCAAAGCACAAAAATTAGCATTTTTCATAAGCACTGCAGTTGAAATCTGGTCCCATGTTTCCAGGGACCAGATTTTGATAAATAATTTTTTAGGATTTGTGGTCAAAATACACAGACACATTTATAATTCTCTTGGTGTGAAGCTAATAACATAATGACTTTCTGGTAATGACTAATAACTTTAATACCCTATTTTTATTGTTTCTTAACACTGGTTTCACAGATTCCTTTTTTTAAAAAGTGAATGTTTTCTCTACATACACTTTTAAAATAATACTACTGATAAAGTACTTAGAAACGAGAGAAAAGGAAGGAAAAATTTATATATTGTTCCTATGTATTTTATATATATAAACAATTACTATTAATATTTAGAGTATTTCCTTCCAGTCTTTTTCCTGTGCTTAGATTTACTGGTTTTTATATAGTTATGATCTTTTGTTTATAAATTTCCAAACTGCCCTTTATCACTTAATTATAAATGCATTTTATCCATGTAATTTTGAACTCTTTGTAAATAAGTTAGTATAACTACATAATACCAGGTAGTCCTACCCTACTTAAACTGTAGCATTCTCCAACTATTGGACATTTATGTTTCCATTTTTTATTGTAATTGCTCCAACTATTGGACATTTATGTTTCGATTTTTTATTGTAATTGCTAATTTCATATATTGAGATGAACATTTATGTATAAAGCGTATTCTCTTCTATAAATAGTAATTTTACTATTCAGGCCAGATATTATACTTATTTATTCATGTCCACTTTGTGCTAAGCAGGAGACATTTTTATAGATACGGCATTGATATTTCTCTGCCTACACCTTTTTTTAGCACAGTTTTCTCTGGTTTTAAAGCACTACTGGTACAGGAGAGAATGTGGTATAAGCGACGGCCACTCACCCTGTCTTCCAAAGAGGCTTGTTCAACCGGCGGCTGAATAGAAATTCACAGGGAAGGACTTTGCAGTCTGAGCTGCACAGGCAAAGTCAATTTTGTGCTTTTTTTTTTTTTTTTTTTTCATGGTTTTCTTCATTTCCCACAATTCTGCATCAACTCCTAGATTAAATCTTCTATGGCAATTCCAGCTCACACTTACCTTTTCTCTCTTCATGTCATTCTACACTTTGTAATTTTTGCTGTGACACATTGATATTCAACTCCGTACCCTACAGATGTATACAGTCAACTGTGTTACGGTAAAAAAAATTAAAAACAAACAACTTTGCTGTGACATTGTATATTTAGATTTATAATTCCAGGACTCAAACAGTTGCTTATTTCTTTTGGTACTTTGGCTATAACAAAGGTGCATTTTTATTTTTTTATTTTTTTATTTTTTTGTCTTTTTTTTTGTCTTTTTCCGTGTCCAGCAACGGATCGCAACCCTCAGTGTTGCCCCCTTACTGGACCGGGGACCGGCAACGGGATCGCAACCCTCGGTGCTGCTCCCGCGCCTCGCTCAGCCAGTGAGCGGGAACCGGTCTGTATGTGGGATCCGAACCCTCGGGTGGGAGCGCCGCTGCGCTTCCCAAGCGGCACACTATCCAGTGCGCCACCGGGCCGGCCCCAAAGGTGCATTTTTAATGTGATAGTAATACATGCTTGTTATAAACTATTCAAACAATATATAAGTATGTAAATACCAGAATATGAAAACCACTTGTAATACTTCCCTTCCCTTAATCCCACAGATAACTACTGTTAGAAGTTTGCTATATATCCTCCCAGACTTTAAAAAAAAAACCTATTTATCAATAAAATTTTGTTTTAATGACCGTATATTATTCTAATATATTAACCTTGATTTTATCCTAACAAATCTGAATGGTCAAACATATTTGTATTAGGCTACATTTCCATTCATTTTCCCATTAGAAAAGTTATATATGTTTATAACACAGCTATACTTAAGTACTAGATCTTTATAATCATTATATTTAATATTCATTTATTTAATAAATATTTATTGATCAGGAGCGGCCAGTGAGGCAGGAGGAAAACCAGGAGATTGTGATGGCCTGGAAGCCAAGTGTAGAAAGTATTTTCAAGGAGGGAGTAGTCCACTATGTCAGATGCTGCTGGGAGATCAGGTAAGATGAGGACAGAGGATTGACCATTGGATTTTACAAGGTGGCAGTCTTTGACCTTGACAAAAGCAGTTGTAGTGAAGTGATAGAGAGGTAAACCTGGCCAGAGGGGGTCAAGAGAGACTGGACGTTGAAGAAGCATGGAAAATGATTGTGGACTCTTTCAAGGAATTTTGCTATGAAGAAGGGCAGAAAAATGAGTCTGTAGGTAGAAGGGACCATGCACTGAGGGGAGGGTGTTGAGATACAGATATTCCAGCATGCTTGCATGCTCATGGGAATGATCCAGTAGAGAGAAGGGAATTGGTGATCCATCAGAGAAAGGATAACTGTAGGAGGATAACATTCAACACCATTGTGGAGGGAAGTCAGACCTTAATTAGGGGGAGGGACAGTTCATCCGTAGAAACAGGAAGAAAGGCAGAGATACAGATAGAGTAGGTTAACATTTTTGGTGGTAGGAAAATGAGTTTTTATTCGATTGTTTGTTTTCTCAATGAAATAAAGTTATTAGCTGAGAGTTGGGGTGGCAGAGATACAGATAGAGTAGGTTAACATTTTTGGTGGTAGGAAAATGAGTTTTTATTCGATTTGTTTTCTCAATGAAATAAAGTTATTAGCTGAGAGTTGGGGTGAGGGAGGCATTAGAGGTCTGGGGAGAAATGACAAAATGTGAATAATTATCTCAGAGAACAGAAAAGTAATTAGGGAACTGTAGCACCAAAGTTGTGGTCAGCCTTTTGTTTTTCCTCTCCATAATGATGGAGAAACAATTAGATGGTTAACAATTACATGACAGACCAAGCGAAACTTAAATTCTTAAAAAACCCTTGGTTTGGTTAGATAGGTATCTCACTCACTAATTTCTAATTGCCATACATCTTTCTCTAATTCTTAGCTACAGCAACACCTCTCTAATTTTCTCTGTACTGATGTTGGATCCTTTTTCAGTTCTCCCTTAATTCTTTATGTCCAAAACCTTCCCAGAGCTGTGCTTTTTATAATTTCAGTGCTGTGTTTTTAAGGTAGCTTGTTTTCACAAATCCTTTGAAATTATATCATGATATCTTCAGCTTTCCTCGTTATAATAGCATATATTTAGTATGTATCATTATTATACACATATGTAGGTAGAAAATGCTGGCATAGTTCCTTATTAATATTTTCTGTATCTAATTTTCTATGTTTGTATTCACTACAGTTTAGTAAATTAACTCCCTTTGTAATTAGGTGCTGTGAGAGATTCAGAAGTAAACAGGACAGTGGGAGGAGCTGGTAGTCTACCAGAAAACACTCAGACAGCTCAGCATTATGGATCTCTAGGACTGTATTCTTCCCAGGCAGAATTTTAAGCCACCCAGCTGACTCCCTATAATCATTCGTTAACTAAGCCATTAGTTATCAGTCATTTTATTTAAAATATTATCTTGATAAGAATGTAAATTAAAATTGGTGTGAACTTTCTGAAGGACAATTTGGGAGTATGAACTTTTAACGACCCACCCAATTATGTGTACCTGAAGTCTGAGATTTGCTTTTAATTTCTTATTAAAGTTGAGTTCATTTATCCCAATATATGCATATTTAAGTTTACCTGTCCATCCTACTTCTAGGAATTAACACAAATTACATAAATATGTATATCTGTATGTGCACATGTGTGCTCATGCACAGACATGTTGTGGTGCTCTTTATATTATTTTAAAAATTGAAACAACCTAAATGTCTTAAAATATGGGTTAGTTAAATTATTTATTGATTAACTATACTGTGATATACTATGTATACATTTAAAATGTTACATAGACATATGAAAGGACTTGTAAGAACATTACTGTTAAGTGAAGAAAAATAGGTTCAGTGTAATTTTTGAAAATTATATCTAGATATGTATACATAAAGATATATGGAAGGATATCCTTGAAATATTAACTGTGGTTTTTATTCTTTACACTTTTCTGTATTATTTAGCTTTTTCTAAAAAAAAACTTAATGTGTCATTTTTTACAATTAGAAAAACATTTTAGCATTTTCAAGGAAGAAAAACTGTTCAAAAGAGAAATCAGTCGCTTCCCTCCTATTCTAACTCACAAACTTGGTTTGGGTATACCTATTCTTAGTTATAAAAACTTTAAAAAAATAAATCAGCAAGTCCACATATCTTTCTGCTTGATATTCAAGACATCGTTCTAGTAGTTGTGGATATTTAGATAACCATTTAGATTTCCATTTAAAAATCAAGCTCAGCAGAACATAAAGTGTTTTTGTTTTTGTTTTTTAACCCCATTTAAAATAAAACTTTTACATGTAGGCATTAAGTAGTTTCCTTACATACTTACTGCATATGTAACACAGTTAACAGCTTTGGCGTTCATTTGAGAATCCTAAGGCAAAAAAAAAATTAATTTTATACAATGAAAATTTGGTGACACAGTTGCAAAGGGTTTTTACATACTAGTGGGCTAAGCACCACTATATTGTTTTCTCATTGTCTTACTGTTTTGACCTATTTTTATTTTTATTTTTTTTGTCTTTTTCGTGACCGGTAAGGGGATTGCAACCCTTGGCTTGCTGTCGCCCGCACCGCACTCAGCCAGTGAGCACACTGGCCAGTCCTATATAGGATCCGAATCCGCGGCAGGAGCGTCGCTGCGCACCCAGTGCCGCACTCTCCCGAGTGCGCCACGGGGCGGCCCTTGACCTATTTTTAAATACAAATAACTGATACTTTTGTCTCCTAAACAGATTATAAGCTACTTTTAGTCAAAGTTTGTCTTTTGCATCCTATAACTGTTTTTTAACCCATTAGTGCATCTTAAAATCAAGTTAGTCATAATTGCCATTAAAGTATATATGTAACATACATGTATAAACATATATATATTTCATATATGTGAAAATGCATGTCATGTAGTAAGGTTAATTTTGTTTATAAAACTTCTAGATTACAGCTAAAATATTTGGAAAGCCCTGTTTTGAAATACTTAGGGAATTACATTAAAATCTCAATTAAATAGAGGTCAGCTGTCCAGGAAGAAACCTTAACTTTCTAGAGTATAGCCAAAAAATCAGAAATTTAAATAAAAAAAAGACATTTGCATTACAAAGTATACTTCAGTTATAGATGAACACCTCAGTCTCTTCCTCATAGTCTATTTAATCTTATTTTAGACAATTATTGAACACGTTTTCTTTACTGATCTACAGCAAGTGAGAAAGGGTAAATTAGAAGTAAGAAGAATTCTGAAGATAGACACTAACAGTAATGGGAAGTAATAATAATTAGCGGTCTGAGAAGGTCAGGGATACCATGAAAGAACTCCTAAGATAGTAGTGCAGGTACATTGTATAGGGACAAGCAGATACGAACACCTTAGATGCCTCTAAGAGCATAATTTTGAAGCGGTAAGGATTGAGTAAAGCCCTTTGTTCATAACTAGCAGCACAATATAGGCCACGTTGCTTAACCTCTCCCTGTGTCCCAGTTTCCTAGCCTGTAATATGAGGTAGATGTAGTAAATGTTCCCAAAGGTTCTCTCCCTTTTGACAATTTTCTCTTTTCAGTGAATTTACAGGTAAGACTGATTTATGATCTACATTATAAAAAGGTCAATTAGAACTGGAAATTTTATTCGTATACTTTTTAAAAAAACAAATAAGAAATTAAAAATTACATCGTAATATGTTTGCATCTTAAAATACTACTTTGTATTTTTATGTTTCTCTATTTTTCCTATTTTATTGTAACTATATGAATATATTTGAAGATAAATGTAGAATTTGGCTACTTGTACTTGGCTTTATATTGTAGGGATTTGAGTCTACTTTAGTACTATTTAAGGCTTTTCCCCTTTTATCTTTTTATTTTTTCATTTAAGTTTTATATTCTTTATTTTTTATATTTTCTAGGTGGTTATCCAAATGCAAACCCAGTCCAGGTTTTGACAGCAACATTTTTTCTTTTCTTCAACGAAGAGTAGAGAATGGAGACCAGCTATATCAGTATTGTTCATTGATAATAAAAAGTATATCGCTCAAGCAACAACTTCAGTGGGACTCCAGCAGCCACAGTTTGCAAGGGTTTATGGACTTTGGTCTTGGAAAACTTGATGCTGATGAAATGCCACTTGCTTCAGAAACTATTTTGTTAATGGCAGTGGGTATTTTTGGTCATTGGAGAACACCTCTTGGTTATTTTTTTGTAAATACAGCATCTGGATATTTGCAAGCTCAGCTACTTCGTCTCACTATTGGCAAACTGAGTGACATAGGGATCACAGTTTTGGCTGTTACATCTGATGCCACAGCTCACAGTGTTCAAATGGCAAAAGTGCTGGGTATACATATTGATGGAGACAACATGAAGTGTACATTTCAACATCCTTCATCTTCTAGTCAACAGATTGCATACTTCTTTGATTCTTGCCACTTGCTGAGATTAATAAGAAATGCATTTCAGAATTTTCAAAGCATTCAGTTTATTAATGGCACAGCACATTGGCAGCACCTTGTGGAGTTAGTAGCACTAGAGGAACAGGAATTATCAAATATGGAAAGAATCCCAAGTAAACTTGCAAACTTGAAAAATCATATACTGAAAATGAATTGTGCTGCCCAACTCTTTAGTGAGAGTGTAGCCAGTGCGTTAGAATATTTACAGTCTTTAGGTCTGCCTCCTTTTCAAAACTCTATTGGCACCATCCATTTTTTACGCTTAGTTAACAATCTGTTTGACATTTTTAATGGTAGGAACTGTTACGCAAAGGGACTTAAAGGACCTTTGTTGCCTGAAACTTATGGTAAAATAAATCACATGTTAATTGAAGCCAAGACAATTTTTCTTACATTATCTGATACTAGCAATAATCAAATAATTAAAGGTAAGCGAAAACTAGGATTCCTGGGATTTTTGCTTAATGCTGAGAGCTTAAAATGGCTTTACCAAAATTATGTTTTCCCAAAGGTCATGCCTTTTTCATATCTTCTGACTTACAAATTCAGTCAGGATCATCTGGAATTATTTCTAAAGATGCTTAGGCGGGTATTAGGAACCAGTTCTAGCCCTACGTGCATGGCGTTCCAGAAAGCTTACCATAATTTGGAGACCAGATACAGATTTCAAGATCAAGTTTTTCTAAGTGAAGTAAGCATCTTTGACATTTCAGTTGCTCGAAGGAAAGACTTGGCCCTGTGGACAGTTCAACGTCAGTATGGTGTCAGTGTTATAAAGACTCTCTTTTACAAAGAGGATATTTGCCAAGACTGGTCTAATTGTTCACTAAGTGAGGCATTACTAGACCTGTCAGATCACAGGCGAAATCTCACCTGTTGTGCTGGTTATATTGCAAATAAGTTATCAGCTCTTTTGACCTGTGAGGACTGCATCACTGCACTGTATGCATCGGATCTGAAAGCTTCTAAAATTGGATCACTGTTATGTGTTAAAAAGAAGAATGGTTTGCATTTACCTTCAGAAAGTCTATGTCGGGTCATAACTATTTGTGAGCGAGTTGTAAGAACCCATTCAAGAATGGCAGTTGTTGAACGAATTCCTCACCAGAAGGAATTGTATCTTCAACAGAAAATATTACATGAGCTTTCTGGGCATATTTGTCTTTTTGTAGATTTAGATGAGCATCTCTTTGATGGAGAAGTGTCTGCCATCAATCACTTTGTAAAGTTGTTAAAGGATATAATCATCTGTTTCTTAAATAACAGAGCTAAAGATGTAGCTCAGTACTCTTTAAAACATCATTCAGAAAGAACGGAAATGAAAAAATTTTCAAGGAAATATTGGTCATCTTTACAGGATTACAAATGTTCAAGTTTTGCTAATACCAGTAAATTCAGGCATTTGCTAAGTAACAGTGGATATCCTTTCAAATGAGAGACCTGATATATATTAACATTTTTATTAAAAAGTCAACACTTTTTAGAGTTCAATTTAGCCTTATTAATTGACCATTCTACACAGTGGAAAAGTTTGCAGTTCTGCTTATTAGAATTTCTAATTAGACATAAAATCTGGTCACACTTTGGTATGGCTTGCAACATTTATGAGTTTTCCGAAATGTAAAAAGCACTAAGTTAGTAGGAGCAGACTAGGAAACAGGTGGAATCTTTGAATTTACTACCATAAGACTGAGTAATGTGACTGGACTTATTTTTAACTTGTTCAGTCTACTTTAAAAACAAGAAAAACGACAACTAGGAGTCACAAAAACATTGACTCCTTTTAAACAGACTACATTTCCTGAAAGAGCTTTGTTTTACTATTCTTAAGAATGTTGACAGAATACCTATAAAACCTTGAAGATGAAAATTAAGTTATGGTTTGAAAGTTAGACTAAAGCAAAATATTAAATACTACAAAAATTCCCTTGTCTCTAAAATAGAAATACACACTCTCAGGCTGAAGGTAAATACAAGGGCCATTTATTTTTCCTTGTACTGCAACCAAACTGCAGAGTACAGTGTGGGAACATAGATGATGTGATTTTCACTATCTGTTGTCACTGGACTTTGAAATATTACTTTTGAATAATATAATAGGGTGGACACTTATTACTTGACTCCTTTTGGAAGAGCCCAGTGCTCATCAGAAAATGGGGAGAAACCTTTAATTCAACTTCTGCTCTTTCAAGTCTGCTCATGTTTGCAGGAAGGCTAAAATAATGAAACATACTCAATGTTGAATGAATAATGGACTATTGAAAAAAGATGGTCAGTTGAAACGATAGGTATGGAAAAAATTTGTCTTAATTACATAAAAGGTTTTTTTCCCCCCAGAAATTTAGGAAAAGCTTAAATAATCTGAAGATGGAAGCATACTAATGACAATTTTCTCCATTCCCTCACACCCAGATTTGAAAAGATAAGTAGAAAAATCATTTGGTACATATCCTTTAACCAATGGGGGTATTTTGAAGGATAAAAGAAGAAACAAGCACATTACACTTCTGTGTTTGTAAAGCATCTACTCTTTTTGTCATTGAGATTGAATGTTCACAAAGTTCAAAAACTTAATATTGCAAAAGATTAATGATGAGGTAAAAGTTGAGTATATTAGTTGAAATTCCCCTTAAAAAGTATATTTTGATATACTTGTTTATTCTACCTCAAAGGCTTTAAGTTTTGAAATGTATCCAGTGTTGTACTACATTTTTTACAAGACCTATTGCTGAGAATTCTGAATAAGATGGGTTTTGTTTTGTTTGCAAATAGAATTAAGTTTAAATACACCAGGATAAATCTTATTTAAAGGAAGCCTGTTTGTAAATCACCACCTTTATATAAATCCAAGTTTTGTATCTGATTTTTATATAAAGCAAGGTTCACTCTGTAGTGTCTAATGCTCTTTGCTGTTTCACTAAATGTACTAATATATTCTGTATTTGAAAAAATTAGTGTTTTGCATTCTTTTAAGTGCTGGATAAATTGGGCAAACATTGAATTAATAAGAATAGTTCTCTCACCATCTTTGGCCCATTTAATTGCTCTTGCACTTGTAAAAGGATTCAGAGTCTTCATATCAGATTTACTTGATATGATATGCTTTACAGTGAAATAAATTATTCATATTTGATTAGGGTAATTTGGTTATAATTTTTACTCTGTATCTTTGTCCTTATTTTCTCCCAAGACAAGCATTCCCTTTAAAAACTTATCCTTACTACTTTCCAAAAAACAGTGCTTGCACACTGGATATCCACATGCAAAAGAATTAACTCAAAATGGATCAAAGACCTAAATGTAAGGTAAAGCTATAAACCTCTTAGAAGAAAATAAAGTAAGTCTTTGAGACTTGGATTATGTGGTGGTTTCTTAGATATAACACCAAAGGCACCAGCAGCAAATGAAAATTAATTGGACTTCATCAGAATTAAAAACTTGTGCTTCAAAGGGATACCATCAAAAAAGTAAAAACCCACTGAATGGGAGAAAATTTTAGCAAATATCTGATAAAGGACTTGTATCTAGAATATACAAAGAACTCCTATACTCAGTAACAAAAGAACAAATACCCAATTTTTTTAAATGGGTAAAGAATAAGACACTGCTCCAAAGGAGATAAACAAATTGCCATAAAACACATGAATATATTTTCAGCATCATCAGCCGTCCAGAAAATGCAAATCAAAATCTTAATGTCAGTATCATAACTTCAAACCCACTAGGATGGGTATAATAAAAAAGACATAACAAGTGTTGGCAAGAATGTTGAGAAACGAACCCTCACACATCGTTGGTGGGAATGTAAAATACTGCGGTTAGTGCAGACACTGGAAAACAGCCTAGCAGTTCCACCTGTGACCCAACAATTTTACCCTAGACATATACCCAACAGAAGTGAAAACATGTCCACAAAAATTTGTACATGAACTTCATAGCAACATCATAGAATGCATCATATAGTAAT